>NC_041749.1:108656028-108919702 GCF_004115215.2 Ornithorhynchus anatinus | reverse complement strand
TCATAGTAAGCGCTTCCCAAATGCCATTATTATCATTATTGGTATGACTATTATTATTAGAAGCAGAGTGGCTTAGTGGATAGAGCACGGGCCTGGGAGGCAGAAGGTCACAGGTTCTAATCCCAGCTCTGCCACTTGTCTTGGGAAGCAGCATGGCTTATAACTTAGTGGAAAGAGCACGGGTTTGGGAGTCAAAGGACACAGGTTCTAATCCCAGCTCTGCCACTTGACTGCTGTGTGACCTGGGGCAAGTCGCTTAACTGCTCTGTGCCTCAGTTACCTCATCTGTAAAATGGGGATGAAAACTGTGAGCCCCACGTGGGGCAACCTGAATACCTTGTATCAACCCTAGTGCTTAGAACAGTGCTTGGCACATAGTAAGTGCTTAATAAATACCATAATTATTATTATTATTATTGTCTTCTGAGTGACTTTGAGCCAGTCCCTTCACTTCTCTGCACCTCAGTTACCTCATCTGTAAAATGGGGATTGAGACCGTGAAACCCACGTAGGACGGGGACTGTGTCCAACTTGCTTAGCTTGCATCCACTCCAGGAGTTAATACAATGCCTTGCACATAGTAAGCGCTTAACAAATACCATAATTATTATTATTAGACTTTAAGCTCGTTGTGGGCAGGTAAAGTGTCTGTTATATTGTTAAATTGTACACTCCCAAGCGTTTAATATAGTGCTCCGCACCCAGTAAGCCCTCAATAAATATGACTGACTACTATTATTATTATTGTTATTATTATTATTTCCAGAGGAATTGTCTGAGGCACAGGAAGGGCGGGGGGAGATGGGAGATAATACTGCTGGATTTCAGTTTGGAGAATATGGGACACATGGCTGCAATCTGGCTTCATCTACTGTCCCCTCCTGCATAGAGGGGAAGCTTATGTCACTCACATTCAAGACAATTAGGTAATAATACCTTAGTTTTTGTATAACGCTTTTATTCCCAACGGGCTCTCACATTACTTATTCAATTGTATTTATTGAGCGCTTACTGTGTGCAGAGCACTGTACTAAGCACTTGGAAAGTACAATTCAGCGACAAATAGAGACAATCCCTGCCCAACAGTGGGCTCACAGTCTAGAAGCGGGGAGAGACAGACAACAAAACAAAACCAGTAGACAGGCATTGATAGCATCGATACAAATAAATAGAATAATAGATACATACACATCATTAATAAAATCAATAGAATTATAAATATTTACATATATACACAAGTGCTGTGGCGCAGGGAGGGGGGTAGAGCAGAGGGAGGGAGTCGGGGTGATGGGGAGGGGAGGAGGAGCAGAGGAAAAGGGGGGACTCAGTCTGGGAAGGCATCCTGGAGGAGGTGAGCTTTCAGGAGGGCTCTGAAGGGGGGAAGTGTGCTAGTTTGGCAGATGTGAGGAGGGAGGGCATTCCAGGCCAGAGGTAGGGCGTGGGCCAGTGGTCGACGGTGGGACAGGCGGGAACGAGGCCCAGTGGGGAGGTTAGCAGCAGAGAAGGGGAGTGTGTGGACTGGACTGTAGAAGAGAAGGGAGGTGAAGTAGGAGGGGACAAGATGATGGAGAGCTTTGAAGCCAATAGTGAGGAGTTTTTGCTTCATGCGAGGGTTGATAGGCAACCGCTGGAGATTTTTGAGGAGGGGGGTGACATGCCCAAAGCGTTTCTTGTAGAAAGATACTCCGGGCAGCAGAGTGAAATATAGACTGAAGCGGGGAGAGACAGGAGGGTGGGAGATCGGAAAGACTGCCGATGCAGTAATCCAGTGGGGATCACCCTATTTACTTTGTTTATTTTGTTTAATGAGATGTACATCACCCTGATTCAATTTAGTTGCCATTATTTTTATGAGATGTTCTTCCCCTTGACTCTATTTATTGCCATTGTTCTTGTCTGTCTGTCTCCCCCGATTAGACCGTAAGCCCGTCAAACGGCAGGGACTGTCTCTATCGGTTGCCAACTTGTACATTCCAAGTGCTTAGTACAGTGCTCTGCACATAGTAAGCACTCAATATATACTATTGAATGAATATGATGAGTGACTGTCCTAACAAGGTAGCAGTTTGGATGGAGAGGAAAGTCGCCCTCACAACAACCCCGTGAGTAGGTAGAAAGGCAGGTATTATCATGTCCATTTTGCAGGTGAGGAAACTGAAGTTCAGAGAGGTTAAGTGACTTGTCCAAGGTGACACTGCAGGCTATTAGCGAGCTCGGACTGGAGCCTTGGTCCTCTGGCTTCCAGACCGGTGCTCTTCCACTAAACCACGTTCTATCCCCTCCGAGCAGGCCTTTCCAGGAAAAGGGGATAAGGCAATGAAGTACGAGACAATATGGAGTATATCAGGAAAGCAGCATGGCCTAGTGGATAAAGCAAGGGCCTGGGAGCCACAGGACCTGGGTTCTAATCCCAGTTTGGGCAAGTCACTTCACTTCTCACTGCCTCAGTTTCCTCAACTGAAAAATGGGGATTCAATACCTGTTCTCCCTCCTCCTTAGGCTGTGAGTCCCATATGGGAGAGGGACTGTAACTGGCCTGGTTGACTAGTATCTACACCAGAGCTTAGAATAGTGCTTGACACATAGTAATCGCTTAACGAATACCATAAAAGTAAAAATAAAGTGTGACGACTCTAGTGGCAGCAGGATGATGGGGTGGAGAACAGTGATTTATATTCAACCTACAGAGGGTGAGGATAAGAGAACCGCCACTGATGGCCCTCACAAATACCAGACAAGAGGACTCATGGGATATCACCGACGCTGTGCCTGGAATGCAACCTAATGAGATGGCATCGCATGCGCTATTCTGAGGAAGCCCGCCAATCTCGTGTGTCCCTAGAATGTTTCTCTGGGGAGAATCTGGGAATCTCCCCCTTGTTCCAGATTCTTTGGCTTCTCCTCCTAGGTCCAAATCAATCAGTTAATCAATCGATTGTATTTATTGAGCACTTACTGGGTGCAGAGTACTGTACTAGGCGCGTGGGGGAGTACAATAGAATAGAGTTGGTAGACACATTCCCTGCCCACAACGAGTTTACAGGGGTGACAGACATCAACGTCTGGCTGTACAATAATAATAATAATAAGGATGACGGTATTTGTTAAGCGCTTACTATGTGCCAAGCACTGTTCTAAGCGCTGGGGTAGATACAAGGTAATCAGGTTGTCTCACGTGGGGCTCACAGTCTCAATCCCCATTTTACAGATGAGGTAACTGAGGCACAGAGAAGTGAAGTGATTGCCCAAAGTCACACAGTTGTCAAGTGGCAGAGCCGGGAGTAGAACCCACAACCTCTGACTCCCAAGCCCGGGCTCTTGCAACTAAGCCATGCTGCTTCCTATGAAGTTCTCTAGAAACTCTGATGCCATGTCCAAGCTGGGGAATTCAGCAGCCGGAGCTGCAGTGGAGCTCTCCCTCTTCATATCCTCTTCATGCAGAAGCAGCGTGGCTTAGTGGAATGAGCCCGGGCTTGGGAGTCAGAGGTCATGGGTTCTAATTCCGACTTCGCCACTTGTCTTCTGTGTGACCTTGGGCAAGTCACTTAACTTCTCTGGGCCCCAGTTTCCTCATCTGTAAAAATGGGGATTAAAAAATGTGAGCCCCACAAGGGATAATCTGATTACCCTGTATCTACCCAGAGCTTAGAACAGTGCTCTGCACATAGTAAGTGCTTAACAAATACCATAATCATTATTATTATTATTATTATAGCTGACAGACGATCACTCTCCCCACCTTCAAAGTCTTATTCAAACAGCATCTCCTCCAAAAGGCCTTCCCCGATTAAGCCCTCATTTCCTCTTCTCCTTCTCCCTTCTGCATCACCCTTGCATTTGGATTTGCTCCCTTTATTCACGCCTCCCTCAGTCCCTCAGCACTTATCCATAATTTATTTATATTAATGTCTGTCTCCCTCTCTAGACTGTATGCTCCTTGTGGGCAGGGAGCTGGTCTACTGTTCTCTGTTCTACTGTACTCTCCTAGGTACTAAGAACAGCAATCTGCACACAGTAAAGCGCTCAGTAGATATGATTGATTGATTCATTAGAGGGATGCTGAAAATTTTTTAAAAAAGGTCAAAAAAGCATCCAGTTTCATAGTAGGACCAGATTCCACATTGGTACCAAACAGGGGACAGACCAGCTGAAACAGGCAATCTATTGTAAAACTGGATGACTAGACACTTTAGAAAAAGAAAAATATCCAAGATCAAGCCAACCCAAATCCCAGGGAATGTGGGCCTAACTCCCCCTGAGATTATCATTCTATGTATTTATATTAATGATGTGCATATATCTATAATTCTATTTATGTATATTGATGCTATTGATGCCTGTTTACTTATTTTGATTCCTGACTCTCCGGTTCTAGTCTGTGAGCCTATTGTGGGCAGGGATTGTCTCTATTTGTTGCTGAATTGTACTTTCCAAGCGCTTAGTACAGTGCTCTGCACACTGTAAGCACTCAGTATATATGACTGAATGAATACAGATTTTTCACCTGTCCCAGCCCCTGGCATTTAACCCTTCTTCCACACTTAAACTGTTCCAGGAAAAGCTTTAAATCAGGGCCTCTCCCCAACCTGTGTGGGATTTTGGTTTGGGTGGCTATGGATGCGGGATCAGGGAGAAGACTCCTATATCTCTTAGATGGCGAGCCCTCTCTGGGATGGGAACTGTGTCAGCAGTGTGGCCTAGTGGGAAGAGCGCAGGACTTGTGTCCTAATGGAAAGTGTCCCAGTGGGGATCAGGAAACTGGGGTTTTAATCCCAGCTCGGCCACCTACCTGCTGGGTGACCCTGGGCAAGTCACTTAACTTCAGATGGTAATTTGCACACAGCCTGACCCTATCAATGTGGCTGTGGTTTGGGACATTCTAAAATGGAGCCCGTACCGGACCTTGACTAAGATGGTTGCCACACATCAGTCAATCGATCAATGATATTTATTGAGCGCTTTCTGCATGCAGAGCACCGTAAGCTGGTTGTGGGCAGGGAACGTCTGCCAACTCTGTTGTATTGTGCTCTCCCAAGCGCTTGGTACAGTGTTCTGCACACAGGGGGTGCCAGATAAATACGATTGATTGATTAGATAAATATATCGGAGATAGTTGATTCTCTGGGAATCTTCGTGTGCCATATTCTCAACCAGCGGAGTGGAACCATGAGGCTGTGACCTACATAAGGGAGCAGCATGGCCAGAAGGTCATGGGTTCTAATCACGGCTCCGCCACTTGACTGCTGTGTGGCCTTGGGCAAGCCATTTCACTTCTCTGTGCCTCTGTTACCTCATTTTCAAGACGGGGATGAAGACTGTGAGCCCCGTGTGGGACAGGGACTGTATCCAATCCGATTTACTTGTATCCACCCCAGTGCTTAGTACAGTGCCTGGCACACATTAAGTGCTTAACAAATACCATAATTATTATTATTACTATTATTGTTACATACAGGTGGGAGTTCGTAGCATCTACCATCTCCCTCCACTTGCTTCAACTTTTAGTTTGGGCTAGTCTTTCTCTCCCTTTCCTCCTCCCCCTGTGTCCGCATACTCTCCCACTGTATCCACTCCAGTGCTTAGTACAGTGCCTGGCTCATAGTAAGCACTTAACAAATACCATCATTATTATTGTCAGAGTGTGTGGGGGAGGTAGAGGGGAGACAGATCCTCGAAGAGCTCTGGGATTTGAGGCAATCCCCAACACTCAGTCAATCGATCCATGGTATTTGTAGAGCGCTTGCTGTGTGCAGAGCACTGTATTGAGCGCTTGGGAGAGTATAAGGTAGCAGAGTTGGTAGACGCATTCCATGCCCACAGAGAGCACTCAGATTTGGTAGACAATTGTCAGAGATGGGTTCAGTAAGGTTTACTTGCTATCTAATGGACCTTGTTGTTAGGAAGGAGTAGGGTTACTAACAGGGTGTCTCCCTTACACAGGCAGCTCATTCTTCACCCAAAGGTCACTACTCTTCTACTGATCCCCTTTTGGCCATTTCTTTGGCCCCTCCACCTCAGGAACTGCAGCAAGGAACTGAAAAAGGAGCAGCATAGTTTAGTGGAAAGAACACAGGACGGTGACTCAGAAAACCTGGGTTCTAATCCCAGCCCAGCCACTTGCCTCTTGTGACCTTGGGCAAATTACTTGGCTCCTCCGTGCCTTGGTTTCCTCATCTGTAAAATGGAGATTTATTGATGGTTCTCCTTCCCCCTTGGACTGTGGGCCCCGTGTGGGATTGGGACTGTCTATCATCGTCTTGTATCAGCCTCAGAGCTCCGTACCGTGCTTGGCACATAGTAAGTGCTTAACCAATACCATAACTCTCATTGTCATTATTATTATTATCATTCAGAGCAACCTCAAATTTTGCATCTCGTACAGAGTTCTAGAAGAAGGCTTGTAGGGGGAGGAGAATTTGAAGCTTATCTCTATCCCTCCCCACTTTCTCAGATGATAAGCTCATTGTGGGCAGGGAAAATGTCTGTTTATTGTTACACTGTAATATAACTCTCTCCTCCTCCTCGCCCTTTCAGAAACGTGGCTCACTCCCGAAGACACGGTCTCTGCCGCTGCTCTCTCCAGCGGAGGCCTCTCCTTCTCCCACTCCCCCAGACTCACCGGTAAAGGAGGAGGCGTCGGCTTCCTCCTCTCACCCTGTTGCCGCTTCCACACTATCCCTCCTCCCCCCTCCCTCTCCTTCCCCTCCTTCGAAGCCCATATCATTCGCCTCTACCACCCCCTCCAGATACTTGTTTCTGTCATCTACCGCCCTCCTGGTCCCACCTCCGACTTCTTCAACCACCTAGACCCCTTTCTCACCTTCCTTCTCTCCTTCTCTCTGCCCAGTCTGCTCCTCGGAGACTTCAACATCCATATGGATGTACCCGATGACTCCTCTGCTGCCCGCCTGCTATCCCTCCTCGAGTCTGCCGACCTCCTGCTCCACCATACCGCGCCCACTCACTGACTCGGTCACACCCTTGATCTCGTCTTCTCCTACCACTGCACTATCTCCTCCCTCACCGACTCTGAAATCCCTCTCTCTGACCATAACCTTCTCACCTGCCTCATCTCTCACACTCCCTCCCCCTGCAAATCTTTGCTACTGCCCCACAGAGACCTCTGCTCTCTTGATCCCATCCGTCTTTCCAAAAGCATCTCTCCTCACCTTGCCGCCCTGTCCTCACTTCCCACTCTCGATGATCAGGTCTCCGCTCTCAACTCCACCCTCTCTACTCATCTCAACTCTCTCGCCCCCCTTTCCCTCCGCCACTCTCGCTCCACTAACCCACAGCCCTGGATCACCTCCTCTGTCCGCCTTCTACGCTCCTATGCTCGAGCTGCTGAACGCTGCTGGCGAAAGTCCAAGCACCAAGCCGACCTCACACACTTCAAATTTATCTTTTCCTGCCTTAACTCTGCCCTCTCCTCCGCTAGGCAAAACTTCTTCTCCTCCCTCATCGACACCCATGCCCGTCACCCCTGCCAATTGTTCCGGACCTTTAACTCTCTCCTTAGGCGCCCTGTTCCTCCCCCTCCCCCATCTCTCACCCCCAATGATCTGGCTACCTACTTCATCACAAAAATCAACACAATCAGGTCTGAGCTCCCCAAAGTCACCCCTCCACCTCTCCCCTTCCCCCCACCAACCCTCTCCCCTACTTCTCCATCCTTCCCTGCAGTATCCTCAGAGGAGATCTCCTCCCTCCTCACAAGTGCCACCCCCTCCACCTGCGCCTCGGACCCCATTCCCTCTCACCTTATTAAAAACATCGCCCCTGCCCTCCTCCCTTCCTTAACTTCTATTTTTAACCACTCAATCTCCAATGGCTCCTTCCCCTCTGCCTTCAAACATGCCCACGTCTCCCCCATCCTAAAAAAACCCGCTCTCGACCCCACTTCCCCTTCCAGCTATCGCCCTATCTCCCTACTACCCTTCCTCTCCAAAATCCTAGAACGAGTTGTCTACAATCGCTGCTTAGAATTCCTTAATTCCCATTCTCTCCTGGACCCACTCCAATCTGGCTTCCGTCCCCTCCACTCTACCGAGACTGCTCTCTCTAAGGTCACCCGTGACCTCCTTCTTGCCAAATCCAATGGCTCCTACTCCATTCTAATCCTCCTTGACCTCTCTGCTGCCTTTGACACTGTCGACCATCCCCTCCTCCTCCATACCTTATCTCACCTTGGCTTCACGGACTCCGTCCTTTCCTGGTTCTCCTCTTATCTCTCTGGCCGGTCATTCTCAGTCTCCTTCGCAGGCGCCTCCTCCCCCTCCCATCCTTTAACTGTTGGAGTTCCTCAAGGGTCAGTTCTCGGCCCTCTTCTGTTCTCCATTTACACTCACTCCCTCGGTGAACTCATTCGCTCTCACGGCTTTGACTACCATCTCTACGCAGATGACACGCAGATCTACATCTCCGCCCCTGTCCTCTCCCCCTCCCTTCAGGCTCGCATCTCCTCCTGCCTCTGGGATGTCTCCACCTGGATGTCGGCCCGCCACCTAAAACTCAACATGAGCAAGATTGAGCTCCTCATCTTCCCTCCCAAGCCCGGTCCTCTCCCAGATTTCTCTGTCACTGTGGATGGCACAACCATCCTTCCCGTCTCTCAGGCCCGCCATCTCGGTGTCATCCTTGACTCGTCACTCTCGTTCACCCCACACATCCTATCCGTTACCAAGACCTGCCGGTTTCACCTTTACAATATCGCCAAGATCCGCTCTTTCCTCTCCACCCAAACGACTACCTTACTGCTACAGGCTCTTGTTATATCCTGGCTAGACTACTTCTCTCTGATCTCCCCTCCTCCTCTCTCGCCCCGCTCCAGGCTATTCTTCACTTTGCTGCCCGGCTCATCTTCCTGCAGAAACGATCTGGGCATGTCGCTCCCCTTCTTAAACACCTCCAGTGGTTGCCTATCAACCTCCGCTCCAAACAAAAACTCCTCACTCTAGGCTTCAAGGCTCTACATCACCTGGCCCCTTCCTACCTCTCCTCCCTTCTCTCTTTCCACTGCCCACCCCGCACGCTCCGCTCCTCTGCCGCCCACCTCCTCACTGTCCCTCGGTCTCGCCTATCCCGCCGTCGACCCCTGGGTCACGTCCTCCTGCGGTCCTGGAACGCCCTCCCTCCTCACCTCTGCCAAACTAATTCTCTTCCCCTCTTCAAAACCCTACTTAAAACTCACATCTTCCAAGAGACCTTCCCAGACTGAGCTCCCCTTCTCCCTCTACTCCCTCTACCGCCCCCCTTCACCTCTCCGCAGCTTAACCCTCTTTTCCCCCCATTTCCCTCTGCTCCTCCCCCTCTACCTTCCCATCCCCTCAGCACTGTACTCGTCTGCTCAACTGTATATATTTTCATTACCCTATTTATTTTGTTAATGAAATGTACATCGCCTTGATTCTATTTAGTTGCCATTGTTTTTACGAGATGTTCTTCCCCTTGACTCTATTTATTGCCATTGTTCTCATCTGTCCGTCTCCCCCGATTAGACTGCAAGTCCGTCAAACGGCAGGGACTGTCTCTATCTGTTGCCGGCTTGTTCATTCCAAGCGCTTAGTACAGTGCTTTGCACATAGTAAGCACTCAATAAATACTATTGAATGAATGAATGAATGAATGAATGATAATTGTAACAAGGACTTAGTACATTGCTCTGCACGCAGTAAGAGCTCAATAAATACGATTGAATGAATGAGTGAATGTACTAAGTGCCTGGGAGAGCACAAAAGAACAGAGTTGGTAGGCATATTCCCTGCCCACAACAAGCAAACAGTTCTCACTGTCCAATCAGTCTTTCTGCTCCCTCTGACACTACACATGTACAGCAGCCATCTTTCATTTCTCCAGTTCAGCTCCGCCTCCCTCCACCCCAATTTCCCTCTCTACTGCATCACCAGGACACTAGAGTCCATATCTCCTAAGCACTTCAGTATTCACCCCCACCTCCAGAACTTTATGTCTATGTCCCCTGTTGCTTCCCCTACCTGTAATTGATTTTAATGCCTGTCTCCTCCACTGGATTGCAACCTCCTTGAGGGCTAGGATCCTGTCTACTGTATTCTCCCACGCACTTAGTAAGGTGCTCCACATACAGTAAATGCTCAATAAATACCGTTGATTGAAGGATTGATTCTCTGGGCCTCAGCTTTCTCATCCGTAAAAATGGGGATGAGACACCTGTTCTCTCTTCCTCGTAGAGGGAGATCCCCGTGTGGGACAGAGACTGGGCCCGATCTCATTATCTTGCATCAAGCCCAGTGTTTGGAACATAGTAAGAGCTTAACAAATACCACAGTTATTTTTATATAATCATCAATTGTATTTATTGAGCACTTTGTTTTTCATTGGTATTGGTTAAGGACTTACTATGTGTCGAGCACTGTTCTAAGCGCTGGGGTAGATACACATTAATCAGTCCTGACAAGTTCCCTGTCATGGGGCTCTCAGTCTAAGTATTGAATCCCCATTTTACAGATGAGGAAATTGAGGCAGAGGGAAGTTAAGTGACTTGCCCAAGGTCACACAGCAGGCAAGTGGCAGAGCCAGGATTAGAATCCAGGTCCTCTGAGTCCTAAGCCCATGCTTTTTCCACTAGGCCATGCCGCTTCAAAACACTCCATAGAACATTCTTGCAGAACACTGCACTAAATGCTTGGAAAAGTACAATAGAATAAGTGGACAAGATCCTTGCCCTCAAGGAGTTTACAGTCTAGCAGGGGAGACCAACATTAAAATTACAGGTGGGGGAAGCAACGGAGTATAAAGATATGTACGTGTGTTGTTGGGGAGAGTTTGGGGTGAGCACCTAAGCACTTAGTGGGTACTGAGTCAAGTGCATAGGTGACGCGGTAGGGAGGGAAATGGTGTGGGGAGATGAGAGATTGGCCAGCGAAGGCTTCCTGGAGGAGCTGGGAGAGTGGTGGTCTGCCAGATATGAAGGGGGTTCCAGGAAAGAGGGAGAGCATGGACAAGGGACTGATGGTAAGAGAGATGAGAGTAAGGTACAGTGAGTAGGGTGGTGTTAGGAAAGTGGAGTGTGCAGGCTGGAGTGGAGTAGGAGAGGAGCTACATACTACTGTGAGCACCCTCTTGGGACAGGGACTGTGTCCCACTTGATCTTGTATGTACCCCAGCACTTAGTACAGTGCCTGGCACATAGTAAGCGCTTAACAAATAACAAATACCATGAAAATAATAGTGGGGAGTGAGCTGATTTGAGTGCCTTAAAACTGATGGTCAGGAGTTTCAGGCTGATACGGAGATTCATGCATTCAATAGTATTTATTGAGCACTTACTATGTTCAGACCACTGTACTGATGGATGATCAACCATGAGCAACCGTATCCTGCTGCACCCACAAGGGCAA
Source organism: Ornithorhynchus anatinus (assembly GCF_004115215.2). Classification (NCBI taxonomy): domain Eukaryota; kingdom Metazoa; phylum Chordata; class Mammalia; order Monotremata; family Ornithorhynchidae; genus Ornithorhynchus; species Ornithorhynchus anatinus. The sequence continues at coordinate 108,908,327 of NC_041749.1, read as the reverse complement.
CACACACACACACACACACACACACACACTTGCTTTCTCCCACCCTTTGGTTTAAAACTTCAAATCAAATCTGGAACCTCTTAAAAATTTACCAGGAGAAATGCATAATGCACTTGAGAGTGTCTAAATTCCCATTAAAGAAGTCTGACTTGGGAATTCAGAAACTATACTTATCCTTCCTTTAGATTGAATTGTAGTTTTTACACTAATGACAGGCTGGCCTGTCGATTTATCCATTACAGTTACAATCGCCTGCTCTGTCCCTCTGCTTCCTGATTTGGTAGATTACACTGTATCTCCCCAAGCCCTCGGCACAGTGCTTGGCACGTGGTAAGTGCTGAATAAATATCATAATAACGGATCAATAGTATTTATTGAATCCTTACTCTGTTCAGAGCACTTTATTAGGTACTTGGAAGAGTGCAAAAGTAGACACGATCCCTGCTTTCATGGAGCTTACAATCTAGCCAGGGAGAGGGTCACTAAAATAAATTACAGGTAGGCTAAGCACCAGAGTCTAATCTGAGCATATTCATTCATGCATTTATTCAATCGTGTTTATCAAGCACTTGTGCAGAGCACTGTACTAAGCACTTGGGAAAGTACAATACAACAATAAAGAGTGACAATCCCTTCCCATAATGAGCTCACAGTATGGCTGGGGGAGACAGACTTCAGTACAAATAAATAAAATTACAGATATATACACAAATGCTGTGGGGCTGAGAGCAGGAGAAGAGCAAAGGGAGCAAGTCAGGGCAAGGCAGAAGGGAGTGGGAGCTGAGGAAAAGTGGAGCTTAGTCTTGGAAGGCCTCTTGGAGGAGATGTACCTTCAGTAAGGTTTTGAAGGGAGGGGAAGAGTAATTGTCTGGCAGATTTGAGGAGAAAGGGCATTCCAGGCCAGAGGCTGGACGTGGGCCAGGGGTTGGCGGCAAGATAGGCGAGATCCAAGCACAGTGAGAAGGTTAGCACCAGAGGCGCCAAGTGAGCAGGCTGGGTTGTAGAAGGAGAGAAGCGAGGTGAGATAGGAGGGGACAAAGTGATGGAGTGCTTTAAAGTCAATAGTGAGGAGTTCTGGTTTGATATGGAGTTGGATAGGCAACTCCTGGAGATTTTTGAAGAGCGGGTGACATAATAATAATAATAATGATGTTGGTATTTGTTAAGCACTTACTATGTGAAGAGCACTGTTCTAAGCGCTGAGGTAGATACAGGGTAATCAGGTTGTCCCACGTGAGACTCACAGTTTTAATCCCCATTTTACAGATGAGGTAACTGAGACACAGAGAAGTTAAGTGACTTGCCTACAGTCACACAGCTGACAAGTGGCAGAGCGGGGATTCGAACCCATGACCTCCGACTTCCAAGCCCAGGTTCTTTCCACTGAGCCATGAACGCTGCTATAGAAAAATGATCCGGGCAGCGGAGTGAAGTATGGACTGGAGTGGGGAGAGGAAGGAGGCTGGGAGGTCAGCAAGGAGGCTGATGCAGTAATCTAGGGGGAATAGGATGAGAGATTGTATTAACATGGTGGCAGTTTGGATGGAGAGGAAGGGGTGGATTTTAGCGAAGGACATTATTAGTATTAATAATGATAATAATCATATGTACTGAGTGCTGACTGTGTTCAAAGCACTGTACTAAGCAGTTGGGAGAATACAATGTAACATCAGGCACATTCCCTGCCCACAAGGGAGCTCAAAATCTAGAGGGGGAGACGGATGTTAATATAAATAAATAAATAAATAAATAAATAAATAAATAAATAAATAAATAGATAGATACACAAATAACAGATATATAATAATAATGTTGGAATTTGTTAAGTGCTTACTATGTGCAGAGCACTGTTCTAAGTGCTGGGGTAGATACAGGGTAATCTGGTTGTCCCACGTGAGGCTCACAGTCTTCATCCCCATTTTATAGATGAAGTAACTGAGGCACAGAGAGTCACTTAACTTTCCCACAGTCACACAGCTGACAAGTGGCGGGGGGAGGGGGATTCGAACCCATGACCTCTGACACCCAAGCGTGCACTTATGCACATATACATATGTGCTGTGTGGAAGGGAGGGAGGATGAATGAAGGAGCAAATAAGAGTGGCGTAGAAGGGAGTGGGAGAAGAGGAGAGGAGGGCTCAGTAAGGGCCCTGGAAGTACTTCCAGTAGTCTTCCAGGAAGTCTCTTCCTGGAAGAGAAGTACCTTCAAAAAGGCTTTGAAGCAGGGGAGAGCAATTATCTGTCTGATATGAGGAGGGAGGGCGTTCCAGGCCAGAGGTAGGATGTGGACGAGAGGCCGGTGGGGAGGCAGACGAGATCGAGGTACAGTGAGAAGCTTAGCGGCAGAGGAACGAAGAGTTCGGGCTGGGTTGTAGTCGGAGAGCAGCCAGGTGAGGTATGAGGGGGCAAGGTGGTTTAGTGCTTTAAAAACCAAGGGCTTAAGGACCTGAGTGCTGTTGACTACCCAAGTGCGTAAGTGACAAGGAGACCTGGAGCGGCGGTAGGGTTGGAAATGGGGTGGAGAGATGAGAGAGATGAATCAGGGAAGGGCTCCTGGCTGAGCTGTGATTTCAGTAGGGCTTTGAAAGCGGGGAGAGCGGTGTTCAGCTGGATAGGAAGGGCGGGCGAGTTCCAGACAGGAGGGAGGATGTGAACGAGAAGCCAACAGCGAGAGAGATAAGAGGGGGACACAGTGAGAAGCTTGGCATTAGAGCAACGAAGCGTGAGGGCTGAGTCTTAGTCGGAGAGGAGCGAGGATAGATGGGAGGAGCGAGCAGTGCCTTAAATCATAATAATTATGGCATTCGTTAAGCGCTTACCACGTGCAAGCATTGTTCTAAGCTCTGGGGTGGGTACGAGCTCATCAGGTTGTCCCACGTGGGGCCTCACAGTCTTAATCCCCATTTTACAGATGAGGTAACTGAGGTACAGAGAAGTTAAGTGGCTTGCCCAAGGTCACACGGCAGACAAGTGGTGGAGCCGGGATTACAACCCACGCCCTCCCACTCCCAAGTCCGTGCTCTTTCCACTAAGCCGTGCTCCTTCTCAAAATAATGGTATTTGTTAAGTGCTTACAATGTGCCAGGCACTGTACTAAGCGCTGGGGTGGATACAAGCAATTCGGGTTGCACACAGCCCCTGACCCATGTGGGGTTCACAGTCTCAAACCCCATTTTACAGATGAGAGCAGTGAGGCCCAGCGATGAGAAATGACTTGACCCAGGTCACACAGCAGACAAGCGGTGGTGGCGGGATTAGAACCCCTGCCCTTCTGACGTCCAGTCCCGTGCCCTTACCACTATGCCATTCTGCTTAAAGCCAGGGGGTTCTGCTTGATGCAGAGTGAGATGGGCAACCTTTGGAGGTTTGTGAGGTGTGGGGAGATTTGCTCAAAATGATGTTTTAGAAAAATAATCTAAACAGCTGAGCGAAGTATGGACCAGAGAGGGCGAGAGCTGGAGACCGGGAGGCGGGCGAGGAATAGCCGATGCAGTAGCCGAGAGGAGACAAGTGCTTGGGCCGGCGTGGTGATCCATTCATTCAGTAGTATTTATTGAGCGCTTACCATGTGCAGGACACTGTACTGAGCGCTTGGAAGATAGCTTGGCTGGATAGGAGGGGGCAGATTCTGGAAAAGTTGTCCTTAGAAGAACATCAGCTTGCTTTCCCCTTTCTCCGCCCTAGAGAACGTTTTGTTCTCTTTTGCTTTGCTGTCCGTCTCCCCCGTTTAGAGTGGGAGCCCGTCACTGGGCAGGGATCGCCCCTATCCGTTGCCCAATTGTCCATTCCAAGCGCTCAGTACAGTGCTCTGCACAGAGTAAGCGCTCGATAAATGCGATTGAATGAATGAATGCTCCCTACTCCTCAGCGCTAGAGCTATCACGAGAAGCAGCGTGGCTCCGTGGAAAGAGCCCGGGCTTGGGAGTCAGAGGTCGGGGGTTCGAATCCCGACTCTGCAACTTGTCAGCTGTGTGACTGTGGGAAAGTTGCTTCTTTACTTTTCTGTGCCTCAGTTACCTCATCTGTAAAATGGGGATGAAGACTGTGAGCCTCACGTGGGCCAACCTGATGACCCTGTATCTCCCCCAGCCCTTAAAACAGTGCTCTGCACATAGTAAGCGCTTAACAAATACCAACATAATTATTATCCCGTCCCGTGGCGCCCGGCACCAGAGTGGGAAGGAAGAGGCTTCCCGGGCTGGCCGAACCCAAGGTCCCTGGGTGCCCCAAGCGGTTTTCCTTTCGTTCCAGGGCAGCCTTATGTTGGTATTTGTTAAGCGCTTACTATGTGCAGAGCACTGTTCTAAGCGCTGGGGTAGATACAGGGTCATCAGGTTGTCCCACGTGAGGCTCACAGTTAATCCCCATTTTACGGATGAGGTAACTGAGGCACAGAGAAGTGAAGTGACTTGCCCACAGTCACACAGCTGACAAGTGGCAGAGCCGGGATTCGAACTCATGACCTCAGCCTTGCCCGGGCATCGTCAGTGGAGGGAGTCTGGTTTTAGGGGGTCGGGGGAGGGGAAAGTCACACGCATTCCTGAGCCGAAAGGGACGGCGGCTGGCAGAGCGACACATATTGCCAAGCCCGTAATTAGCCACCGGCCCCGGCTTCTGAGCCCAGACGGCCGCGAGGAAGTTTAGAGCCAGGGGATGGGCGGAGTTGCGTCCGCGTCCGAGAGACTCCTCCGTCTGAGGGAGGGATGGGCTTGAGGTCGGGGGAGCGGGGCTTGAGGTCGGGGGAGCGGGGCTTGAGGTCGGGGGAGCGGATCTAGAATCCGGCAGCGTTGGGCAGAGGCAGGCGGGAGAGCCGGCTCCTCCTCTCCGTGGCCGGGCTCCTCCTCGGCCACTTCCCCTCCGCTCGCCCGACTCCCCCGTCTGCCCTCCCCTTCGTCGGCCAGGGCCGGCCGCTGCCTCCCAGCCTCGGTCGCATGGCAGGGGAGGGGTGCGGTTTGGACGGAGACGAGAAAATCGAGTCAGACGTTCCCCTCCCTGGGCCTATCTGGTTCCGTACGTGGTGGAAATACCAGACGGGCTAAGCCCTTCTTTTTCCCAGGCATTCCTCCCGACCTCGGTTACGCAAGCCAGCGCCGAGAGGGGGAATGGTCTCCCTCCTCTCCATCCCAACTCTCCCCCCCCCCACCTCCCTCGCCGGCCCCCCATCCCTCCTCCCGACCCCACAGTCGGTTGGTAGAGCGGCTCCTGGCAGGTTGGCTCTGCCTTGCCCTCCCCCCCCACCCCCCCCCAAATAAACACCAAAAAAAACCCAAAACAACTTTCCCCCTCCGTTAGTCTCTGGAGAGGAGGGGGAGAGCCGGGGGCGGGAGGATGGCCGTGAGGGGACTCTGACGGTGTTTGTTTAAGGAGATATGACCGGGGGAGGGAAGCAGGGGGAGAAATGATCGTGCGTGCGGCCGGCGGGTCTGGATTCAATTAGGGAGCTGAGTTACGCAGGAGAGGAGAGAACGAGCACGGAGAGCTGGGGTCTGGCTATGGTAAGGTCAGGGGCGGCCGCTGGCCCCCGCTCCCCCTTCCCATGCCCGGCCTCCCTCTCTGGTGCCTGGGTGGGCGGAGGGGGGACAGTGGCCCTCCGAGGGGCCGGGGAGGACCTGCTGGCTGGGGCTGGGGGGGGCGGCTTCTGCCAGGGGCAGGCGTGGCTCCCCATCCCTCTCCTGCTCGGGGCACCGCCTCTGGGAAGCCAGGGATGTGGGAGTAGGCACAGGGAGGACAGCTTGGTTACAGTACGGCCCGGGAGGCAGGATCCCTGGGTTCCCTAGGAGGTGAACATCAGAACGCGGTGGGGGTGGAAGGGGTAACCTCAGCAGGTGTAGGGGGACTGGACCTTCTGGCTCCCAGTTGCGCTGTCCAAGTTCCCAGTCCCCTTAATCCAGACGCACCCCGGGGCCGGCCCAGGACTCCCTCCTTCTCTGACGCCCACCCTCCCCCTCTCTCTCCCCGATCCCCTCCTCAGCAGCTAAGCCTGCTGGTCCTGCTGCTGGGAATCCCGTCTGCCCGGAGTCAGGATGCCAACGCCTTCCCCCACCCGGGAGAGAGCTCGCAGCCCCCACCCCGCGCCTGTCCACCCCGTTGCTCCTGTCCTCTAGATGACACCGTGGACTGTGAGGGGCTGGACCTGGAGCTTTTCCCTGACAACATCACCAAGGCCGCCCAACACCTCTCGCTGCAGGTACCTACCGCCACGCAAGCCTCCCTTGCCCCTCCCCGTCAGATCTGCCGCTGGCTCAGAGGTGGGCAAAGCCACCTCGGCTCCCTAGATTCCAGGGACACCAGACCGCTTCCCTCCTCCCCCGCCCCAGTCCCCACCCCCAGGTCTCTTGCCACCCCCCTTCTTCGGCAGCTCTGGTTTGGTGAGAAGGGTGGGTGTCAGGACTTCCAGGGCACGGGGCCACCATCAGCCACGTCCCCTTCCCACGCCAGAACAACCAACTTCTGGAGATCCCCTACAATGAGCTGTCCCGCCTCAGCAATCTCAAGACCCTCAACCTGCACAACAACCTCATCTCCTCTGAAGGTAACCCAGGTGGGGTGGGGGCCGTGGAGGTCGGGGTCGATGGGGACAGCCTGCCTGCCCATCTCGGCCCTCAGATGACCCTTCAGGTCTCTCCCCTGGTCCCCATCTTTCACTCCGCCATGGGTTCCGGCATCTGTGGTCCCCGTTCCATCTATGGGATTCTCCAGGCTTCTCCTTCCTCCTGCCACCCTGGCTCAGATCCAGGCCATGATGGGATGGATTTCTTGGAAAGACTGGCTGCTCCCAACCGCCTGTCCAGGTCACTCGTGAAGGTGGTGGGGGATGTGGAGGGGTAGGAAAATAGAGGGATCTTACAGCCTCACCTGCTCCCCTGTCATCCACTCCCCCCAGACTCCCCCTTGCATACCACTCCCCCTCCTAGGGATTGGGGGCGGGTGTCAGGGAAAAGGGGAGGGCGGGAGGAGGGGAAAGGGGGTAGGCGCCTGTGGCCAGCCAGGGGCTGACTCCGAACCCACCGCTGTGCAGTTCCCAGAAACTCTTGTGTTTGCAGAATGGAACGGAAAGCGCGGGGGAAGCGGTGGGGGGCGGGGGAGGAGGAGGGGGAAGGAGGGAGGAAGGTGGGGAGCAAAGCCGCAGCCAGCAGCTTTGGAACGGAGCCCAGGGGCGGAGGGAGGGCTGCACAGTGGAGGCTCTGTCATCTCTGTTCTGCAGGGACCCAGCTGCCTCCCTCCCCTCTTTCCTGTCCACGGAGCTAGGAGGACCTGGCCTCCGGAGTCCCCCTTCCTCTCAGCCATACCACCCTTGGGGGGGGGGGGGGAAGCTGAGCCTAAGGGCCAGCCCCCTGGCTTCTCTGACTCTGTGACTGGGCTGAACGAAGACCCCACCTTGCCCCTCCATCCTTCTGTCCCTCCCATTGCTGTGACTGTTAAAAGGCTCCACATCAGAAACAGCTGCTTCTTGGGGCCAGAGCCAAGAAGACCGGCCTCTTGTTCCCAAGCCCCAAGGGCCATCTTGGCAGGGATGGTAAATGTACTGGAAGGGAGTTGTGGCACCAAGGACTTTTCTTCATGGCAAAGGAAGGGTCCTTAGGCACGACTAACCCATGGCCAAGCTGGGAGGTGGCAAATAGGCCAGAGAAGGGGGTCAGGGTCTGTCTCTCCCCTCTCTCACACATCCCACCCCCATCCTCACACCCAGGCCTCCCAGACGAAGCTTTTGAGTCCCTGTCGGCACTCCAGTACATCTATCTGGCCAACAATAAGGTGCGTGGACCCCCTCCCTCCCAAACCTTAGCTCCCTCTGCATCACCAACCGGCCTCGGCTCCCTGCTCAGAGGGACTGTTCCGGGGGAAGTGAGGAGAGAGCGGAGCATGGAGGCTTGGGGGAGGAGAGGCCCCGGCTTTCCTCTTTGACTTCTGTGTCTTCTGCCATTCCCAGAGGAGAAGGCAGGTAGGCAGTCAATGTAGGCTTTGGGATCCTCCCATTCCGCCAGCATATTTCCTTCCCATCCACCTCATTTTATCTCCCCGATAGAAAGGGAGAGGCGGGGGTTAATCTTCCCTTTCCACCAGGAAACAAGTTCCAAAAGGGTAAGTGACTCGCCCAAGGTCCCACGGCAAGTCAGTGGGAGAGCTCCCAGAACAAAGCCCTCCATAACCACTGCAGGGCCTCGGCGTACAGCGGGGCCGGGGAGACGGGGTGCCAATGGGGTCTGAGACCTGGAGGACAGTCTCAGTTTGTCTTGGTAGCTCACCGTGGCCCCCCAATTCCTGCCTCGCTCCCTGCGCATCGCTGACCTGGCGGCCAACCAGTTGACCGAAATCTACCCGCTCACATTCGGAGAGAAACCCGGGCTCAGGTACGATGCCCTCAGCTGCCGGTGCTAGCAACCGTCAGCCAAGCTTCGAGCTCCTTCATCTCTCCATCCCTCTCCTGTCCCTCAGGGGCTGAGCCGGGGGGAGCCAGCGCTGAGAACCAGCTCGGGTTGGCTGGCTCAGGCCCTGGCCCTCTTTCCTTCTGCAGGTCTGTGTACCTCCATAACAACCAGTTGAGCAACGCCGGTCTCCCCTTTGAGGCCTTCAATGGCTCAGAGGCCGTCACCACCCTCATCCTGTCCAGCAACCAACTCAGCTACCTCCCGCCTAGCCTGCCCCCCTCGCTGGCCAGACTTCACCTACAGGTGTGGGGGATTCCTGCTCTTCCTGTAGAGAAAGGACGGGGGAACAGATTCCCTTAGCCGCCCTGCCCTCCCCACCCACCACCCCCCTCACGGTCCCCTGCCCCACAGCAGCCGCAGGGGGGCAAATAGGCGGTTACGGTGCCCTACGCTGCAGTACCTCTGGGTTTCCTGTAGGGGGCGGTCCAGAGATCTGGGGCTCCCTCACTCCCTTCTCCCGCAGAACAATCGGATTACCTGGGTGCCCCGGGGGGCCCTGAGCCGCCAGCAGAAACTGCGGGAGCTCTACCTGCAAAACAACAACCTGTCTGACACGGGCATAGACCCCTCCACCTTCAGGTACGGCGGCCGGGCGATACCAGCCAATCCGCCTGGGTTCTTCGACCTTCCTTCTGGAAGGAGGGACGGGATGGGAGGCAAGCCAGTCACGTGGGCTGCTTCTGGGTGGGAAGTTGGAGGGAGGGAGTGGGTGGGCCCCTACTTCCCACAAAAGTCGCATCTCCTCCGAGAGGCCTTCCCCCCTGAAGTCCTCATTTCTCCTATTGCCTCTCCCTTCTGCATCACCCTCGCCCGTGGATCTGTACCCTTTTTCAACCCCCCACTGCACTCGTGGAAATATCCGTAACTGCGCTTGAACTTTCCCAACGCTTAATACGGCGTACTGCCCACAGTAAGCGCCGAATAAATACGATTGAACGAATGAACATCCGTAACGTATTTTCAGGTCCGTCTCCCCCTCTAGACTGCAAGCTCCTTGGGGCAGCATGGCACAGTGGATAGAGCATGGGTCTGGGGGGTCAGAAGGTTGTGGGTTCTAAATCCGGCTCCGCCCCCGTCTGCTGTGTGACCTTGGGCAAGCCACTTAATTTCCCTGCGCCTCAGTTCCCTCATCTCCAGAATGGGGATCAAGACTGTGAGCCCCACGTGGGACAACCCGATTACCTGATATCCACCCCAGTGCCTAGTTCGGTGTCCGGCACGCGGGAAGCGCTTAACGAATGCCACGGTTATTATTATTATCGTTAGGTCTACCAACCCTGTCGTGTCGTCATCTCCCAAGCATTTAGTTCCCGGATTGATTCTCTCTCCCCCAGCAAGCTCAAGAGCCTAGAATACCTAGATCTGTCCAACAACCAGCTGGAGGAGGTCCCTGCCGGCCTCCCCCCGGGCATCGTCATCCTGCACTTGGGCAGGAATCGGATCCGCCACCTCCCCGCCGAGCGACTGAGCCAAGTTCGGGGGCTGCAGTACCTGCTGCTGCAGAATAACGAGCTGGCGGCAGGCGGGGTGCACCGCGACGCCTTCCTCCGCCTCCGTGCTCTCCACACCCTGCACCTTTACAACAACCGGCTGGAGCGGGTGCCTGCGGGGCTGCCCAGGCGGGTCCGCTCCCTCATGCTGCTCCACAACCGCATCGGCGCCATTGGTCCCGATGACTTTGCTACCACCTACGCCCTCACCGAGCTCAACCTCAGCTACAACCGGCTCTACAGTGCCCGGCTCCACCGCCTGGCCTTCCGGAAGCTCCGCCAGTTGCAGACCCTCGACCTGGCAGGCAACCATCTGACCCTGTTGCCTGCCGGACTGCCCGCCAGCCTGCAGGTGCTCAAGCTGCAGAAGAACCAACTGAATACTCTGGGGCCTGAGTCGCTGGTGGGGATGAACGGGCTCAAGGAGCTGCACCTGGCTCACAATCGGCTCCGGATCGGCTCCATCGCCCCCGGCACTTGGCAGGAGATCCTGGGCCTCAAGGTGAGGGGAACAGGTGGGGGCGGGAGGGTCCCGGGATATTGGGGACTGGGGGGGGGGGCCGGGCCAGTGGGGGGAAGCCAGTGGAAGGGGCGGGGGCGGCGGACGACTGAACCCGTTCCCCCTCGTTCCCAGCTCCTGGATCTCAGCAGCAACGAATTGTCCTTCGTGCCCCCGGATCTGCCCGAAGGCCTGGAGTACCTCTACTTGCAGAATAACCGTATCAGCAGTGTAGGCTCGGAGGCCTTCCTCACCACGCCCTACCTGCGGACACTCATCCTTAGGTACCGCCATCCGGCTGGCCGCGCCTCCTCCCCCTCTTCAGGTCCGGTCCCTCTTCCTGCCCACCCATAGGGAGGATCGGGGTGGGCCTGGTCCCACAGTTGGCTCCACCCATCCCAGTGAAGCCCAGCGGGGCAAGGGAGAGGCAGCTGAGCCTCTCCCGGTTCATCTCTCTCTCTCGGCCGAGGTCAGCCCAGTGAACCTCCCGGTTGGAACCAGGACTTCTGGGTCAGGTCCCTGTCCGACTCAGGGTCTCCGTTTCCCCTTCTGAGCCCTGGGGGAGAACCCTTCCCATCCCAACACCCTGCCCCCTGCCCCTTCCAGGTCCAACCGGCTGCTCATGACCAGTATTGCCCCAGGGGCCTTTCTGGACCTGGCACACCTGGAGGTGGTGGATACTACGGGCAACCTGGAACCTGTCATCGTCAAGCTGCCCAAGCCCCGACGCCAACCCCGGACTAGCCCTAAGGACCCCTGAGTTGAGCCGATGAGCGGCCCGCAGAGACCCTGAGGTCCTCCTTTGGCCCACTGCCTAGCTCCCGCTGCTGCTGGACTCTGCTGTTTTCCCTTCGGGCTCTGCTACACCACGCTTGTGGCATCCAAGGGACTGACGCCTGTTCTCTCTTCCTGCATCTCAAGGGCTGGGAGCTGGCACGGTGAGCAGAAGGCTCAAGGAGTAGGGCATTATGTTGGCCAGAGAGGGCACAGTGCCAACTCCTCCACCCTCCGGCTGGGCCGGGTGTGCGCTCCCTCCCCTCCCTGTATTTAATAGAAATGGGTATTTATGCTCCGTGACTGGTACCTCCAGCTCTCAATCGATCAGTGGTATTTAATGAGCGCTTCCTGTGTGCAGGGCACTGTACTGAGCGCTTGGGAGAGTACAACAGAGTTGCAGGGCACATTCCCTGACCACACCAGTTTGCAGTCCATGGGAGGGTACAGAGGGTTGGCAGGAGGAAGTGGATGACAGGGTGACCCAATCCAAAGATATTTCTCTCTCTTGCACTCTTGCTCCCTCCCCACTCGGATACACTCTCTCTCTCTCTCTCTCATGCACACGCACAAATGTAGGCAGAAGGTAGGACAATGAGAGAAAAGGAGACTGAGCCATGATCCATGTGCAACCCTTGCTGTTTATTTTGTGTGCCCACTGCCCTTGCCATTTCACCCTTCTTCCTTCCCCTCTACCTCCCCCTCCTCCAGGGGCACCGTAGCATCACAGAAAGCCCAGAAAGGTCCAGGAGGTCTAGGCTCGGACAAGCCAGCATGTGGAGGGGATGGGGGGACTTTTCATTCTGAGCAGAGAAAAACAATAAAACCAATAAAGGACCAAACGTCTTAGCTCTTCCCAATCCGTCAGTCATCAGGCCGGGGATCCCCATAGACAGCATCGGCCCTGGAGGGTGGTGGGTGAATATGGCCAAGAGGACTTTCAGAGCCCTCGCAGAGGAGCCAGAGAGTTTAACAATTTGGTTTCTGGGGCATCTGGGCCCCTGAGCTGGCATACAGACATTGTGCCCATGTGGCGGCTTTCTTTGGGACCACAGAGAGGTGGCGGTGGGGGAAGAGGGGGAAGGGAGGGAAGGTGGTATAAGGCAGGGAGAGGAGCAGGCTTGGCGGAGAAGCCCAGGGAGCTGTTGGGTTCTGAGGCCTTGGGCCCTATCCCATCTTCCCTCCACAGGGAAAGGGCTGGTCTGGAGCCGGTGGCCCAGAGCCACCCTTGGGGAGTGGAAGCAGGTTTATCAACCTTTGCTGACATCCACCCTCCAGCTGGAATTAGGCTGCAGCACTGGGTTTCCTCTCCTTTATTCTGGGGGAAGAGAGGGCTGTGCCCAGCTCTAGCTCTACTAGGAGAAGCCACCCGCTCATCCACTGTACCCGTGTTCCACCTCCTGGGATACCCCAGATGCTGGTGAACTTGTCCAGCTGTGCAAACTCTTGTTTCCATGGAGAGAGCAAAGTGGGGGTTGGGAGGGGGGTGCTCTGTGGGTAAGGGGCATGGGGATCAGGTGGGAAGGAAAGGATTAGGCAGGTACTGAGAAGAGGGAAATGTGGAGTCCAGAGGTTGGAGCCAAAGGTTGGTATTCCTTTAGTGTTCTGCTCAGGAGATGCCAGGATGCCAGAACTGTTCTCTGATATTTGGGATCAGTTCTGGTACCCTGACTTGGGGCCCTGCCCACTCCGTGGCACCATTTACATTCCAGTCACCCCCGGGGGGGTGACTCCAACGTGATCATGAATGCACACGCAGCGGGTGGCGGAGTACCAAAAAAGCCGACGGCTCCAAATGGCTGATGAATCCAACCCAGCGCAGAGGAAAGAGAAACCCGTCCAGCCTGTCTCGGCAAGCAGGACCTTACACTAGAGGAACGAGAGACTCGACTAGTGAACGTTACTTTCCCGAGCGCCTGTCTCCCCCTACAGGGACCCTGGCAACAGAAGCTGCAGCTGAGGGGCCCAGATGGGAAGCAGGAAGAGGCGGGCCCCTGGGAGTTGAAAAGCATTGATTGTCAAGTGATTGTCTGGCGGTCTGGTCTCCGGGTGAGCCCGGCAGCCAGCTGGGAGGGAGCGAGGATGTGGGAGGGGGTAGAGTACTCCTCACCCTCCTAGACAGCTTCTCCCCTTGTCGCTTCCTTCCTAGCATTCAGGGCCCCCGGTCCCCTCTCCCTTGGAAAGGGGTCGGTGCCCGGTTACCTTTGCTTCCTAAGGTCGGGGGTGGGGAGGCTGTGGAGGGAGGAACGGGATGGGGCGACGCAGAGGGAAAGGGTAGGTGAAAGGAGGCGGTGGCAGGAGAGGGAGTTAGTGAGGAGGTCGGGTTCCTGCAGTGCCACCGTGGTTGGGCCATCACCTCCGGAATTGCTGCAACTGAAAGAAAAAAACAAAAACAAAATCAATCGAAGAGGGAACTGAGGTATGAGAAGGACTGAACTCTGTGGGTAAGGGCACCACTGTGGCCAATCCCCAGGTGGTCCCCACAGCCTACCTCACTCTCCACCAAGTTCCGCTTGTACAGAGCTTCCTTAGCTGCATCCTGTGGGTGCAAAAGAGTCCCCTTGTCAATGGGCCACCTCACCTTCCTGTCCCTAGAGAGCCAGACCCTGGGAAGCCTGGAGAGGAAGTCGTTGCCCTTAGTGCGGAGATGGGGGCAACTGGTGGGGGTGAAGGTCCGCCCCGGGACCACACTGGGATGAGGACTGGCTGGGGGTCCCCGCAGCCTTACCCGATTGCCATCGCTGCCCAGGCGCCGAGCGTTGTCGGTATAATAGTGAAGTTGGTGTTCCAGCTGAGCAACGTACTCTGGGGAAGAGAAGGGTTCAGAGGGTGAGAGCCCGGTCTGAGCCCAGAGGAGCAGGAGGAAGGGGGCTGGGGAAGACAGGGGGAGGAAAGGGTGGGTAGAAATGGGCTGTGCCCCAACTTCTGGGCCTTGACGGTCTGCAGAGATGGGGTCCACCGCTCCCATCCTTGGCCCTCCTCAGAGGAGTTGCGCGTCACCAGGGGGTTTTTGTCCACAGTTCTTACCTCTTCTGATGCTTGGGCCCCCCTGTTCCAGCTGAGCTTTCTGCCACTGGCTGCGCTGTAGGACATCCTGGTACTTCTGCACCAGCTCCCCGGGCACCGGTCGGCATGCCTGTTTATAGGCTACGATCTGCCAGGGACACAGGGCTGGTATGGGTACCTGGGCTAGGTGCCCCACTTTGGGCATTTCAATCCCTAGGTTACCCGCGTGAGGGGGCTCCCCTCTCACAGCTGGCTAGGCCCTTCCTGCCAAGGGTGGGAAGATGGCAAGTCCAATAACCTATAGGATGAGTGTCAGGGAAGGTAACCTCACGCTGTTCCTCTCAATATCCTTCGGGGCCACTGGTGGGGACGATATTGGCCAGGATCACTAATGGCACTGGTTTTGTTCCTACGTTCTTATGATCCTTCCCCACAAAAAACAGATAAACAAAAAACAATCCTGAAGGAGTGAAAGAACAAAAAGATACTGTTGGGGGCTATTTGTGTCAAGGTCGACAGGCCCGGCTCTGGACCCAAGAGGCCATGACAGAGTGAAAGGGTTGGCCCATTTTGGCTGCCCTCACCGCTACCTAAGCTATGCATGGCCAGACTGATGGAGATTACATTTCCGCTCTTCACATCCTTTTCCTTTCCCTTCATTTCCCCTCCCCCTTCCGGGCCATCAAATGCCGCAGTCAGGAGGTGGACGTGCATGGGAGCAGGGGAAGCCCCTGGTGACAGAAAACATAAACAGGTCACTGAGCAACAACCCCACAGAAGGAAGCTGAGGGCCAGCGGAGAGATTAATCAATCAGTCCATCGTATTTAATGAGCGCTTACCGTGTGCAGACCACTGTACTAAGCGCTTGGGAGAGTAGACGCGTCCCCTGCCCACATCTAGAGGAGCAAGAAGGGACCAAGGCACCCCAAGAAACTGCTAGCTGCATAGGTTCCAGGAATCCCCTGCCCCCTCGAGGGTTTTTTTACATGGTATTTGTTCAATGCTTCCTGGGTGCCAGGCAGTATTCTAAGTGCTGGAGTAGATATAAGTAATCAGGTAGGACGCAGTCCCTGTCCCGTTAGGGCTCACGGTCTTAATCCCCATTTTACGGATGAGGCAACTGATGCCCAGAGAACTGAAGTGACCTGTCCAAGGTCACAAAGCAGACAAGTGATGGAGCCGGGATCAGAACGCAGGTCTCTGACTCTCAGGCCCATGCTCTATCCACTAAGCCACGCTGCTTCTCCAAAGGACTCTCTGGCTCCCGGCGCCATGCAGGAAAGCTCCCCAGGCCCAATGGGCACATCTCCTTACCTTTCTTTCCAGTCGTTCCCGATCAAAGGCCAGCACACTGAGGCTCTGGAACATCCGAGCGGGTCTCCTGATGGGAGTAGAGGGAGGGAAAAAGGCAGGCATGAGGGGGACACGGGGTACCGAGAGAGGCCCTAAGCTAACCTCCTAGACTACAGCACTTACATGTTGCCAGGGTCCCTTCCTACAGGAGGAGCAGGGGCAGCTTTGGTTTTAGGAATTGTCACCTAGGGAGGAAAAGAAAAGGTCCAGTCAGGCCCCAAATTTCTCCACCACGGCCCACCCCGGCTCCTTGGATGCCCAGGGCTCTCTCTGCTGTGTCCTTGGGCAAGTCACTTCACTGTTCTGGGTCTCGGTTACCTCATCTGTAAAAGAAGAGTGTGAGCCCCTTGCGGGACAGAGACTGTGTCCAACCTGATTAACTTTACCCCAGTGCTTAGAACAGTGCTTGGCACCTAGTAAGTGCTTAACAAGTACCATAATCATTATGATTATTATCCACATCCCCTTCACCCCAGGGCCCCCAAACCATTTCTCCCGAGAGGTCTGTTGACTCCACCCCTGTCTTCCTGTACCCCACCCCCTGTGCTCCTGGCTTCACCCCTCACCAGGGGCAGGGTCAGGGGGTCGATGACCAGCCACTTCTCCGTGGTTGTCTCCAGCTGCTGTGAGGTCAGAGGCTCCCTCAGGCGAACGATCACCTCCAGCCGCCCCCCAGTAGGCCTCCGCCCATCCAGGATCTGGGGAGCCGAGAGAGGTTGGGGGTCAGAAGGGGTAGGGGCCCAGCAGGGCCAAGGTAGAGGGGCCCAGGCAGAGGAAGATGCTTACCTCGAGGATCTCCCGGATCTCACAGGCTGATTCCAGGGCCTCTAGTTTCAGCTGGGCGGTGCCCAGGACCCGGTCATTCTTGAACAGTCCTCTACGGTGGAAGGACAGAGGCAGGCATTCATTAATCCAGGTCCCATGTCTCCTCCATATACCACTCCGTCTCCACCTCTGAATTAACCTCAAGACCACTTGATTACAATAGGCTGTTCGGTGGGGATGCACCCGAGAAGCAGTTTAACAAGAGCTCAGTCTTCACCCTGAGGTGGAGGGAGCCTGAGGTGTTTCACAGGGACTAGTCCTGGTGCACTGACTATTTAAACTGGTTGAAGAAACGGAGCACGCTCAGCAAATTTGCCAGTGATCCTACCCGTTGATCCATCAGTGGAACACACCACTAAGAGCTAAGCACTGTCCGAAACACAACAAAGAATACATCACATTCCCTGCACTCAATTCATTGTATTTACTGAGTGCTTACTGTGTGCAGTACACTGTACTAAGTGCTGGGGAGAGTACGATATAACAAAGTTTACAATCTAGAGGAGCACTTCACTCAAGGACCTTAGATTATAAACTGGAGTTTACATTGGATAGCACTGCCAACACTTTGGAAGATGGGAATAGCATTAGACAAATACTAATACAAATGCATGAGAAGCAGCACGGTCTAATGGATAGAGCCCAGACCTGGGAGTCAGAAGGACATGGGTTCTAATCCCGGCCCCGCCACTTGTTTGCGGTGTAAACTTGGGCAAGTCACTTTGCTTCTTTGGGCCTCAGTTATCTCATCTGTACAATGTGGATTAAGGCTGTGAGCCCCACGTGGGACATGGACTGTGTCCAACATGATTAGCTGGTATCTACCCCAGCACTTGGCACAGTCCCTGGCATGTAATAAGCGCTTGACAAATGCCATTAAAAAAAAAGAATAGGAAAACTGGTCCTATAAAAACAGCATGAAATTCAAAAGGGACGAGTACAAGGTAGTGTGCTTAGAGGCAAAACATAGAGCACAGGCCTGGGAGTAAGACGGACCTGGGTTCTAATCCTGACTCTGTCACTTGTCTGCTCTGTGACCTTGGGCAAATCACTTCATTTGTCCTCCGTTCCCTCATCTGGAAAATGGGGATTAAGACGGTGAGCCCAATGTGGGACACAGACCGTGTCTCCAACCTGATTAGTTTGGATTTACCTCAGCACTTAGAAATAATAACAATAATAATGGCATTTGTTAAGCGCTTACTATGTGCCAAGCACTGTTCCAAGCACTAGGGGAGATAAAAGGTAATCAGGTTGTCCCACGTGGGGCTCACATTCTTAATCCCCATTTTACAGACGAGGTATCTGAGGCACAGAGAAGTTAAGTGACTTGCCCAAAATCACACAGCTGACAAGCACCGGGGCTGGGATTAGAATCCACGACCTCTGACTCCCAAGCCTGTGCTCTTCCCACAGCCACAAAAGCTTAACAAATACCACAACAACAACAAAAAAGCAAGTGTAGGGTGGGGAATGATGAGTGGCTAAGTACAGGTCCGGCAGAAAAAGACTTTGGGATCACAGTTAGCCAGCAGCTGAATGGGAATCAGCAGTGTAGTGCCGCGACTATGAAAAGACAGGGAAAGTCCAATGGACAGTTGAGATTCTCTGTGTGCACCCTTTCAACCCTGTCACATCGCCCTCGCTCCCTGTCCCTCAAAATGGTTCTCACCTTCCGTACCCTGGACCCACCTCAGCTATCCCAGGCCAATACTCCCGTCCCTAGATGTGACAGTACATGCCCTCAAATCTGCCCTCTCCACCAATCTCCACTCACTGGCCCCCAACCCCTTCATCGCTATGGCACCACCAACTCCCAGTCCCAGATCAACACCAGTCT
Organism: Ornithorhynchus anatinus; assembly: GCF_004115215.2. Classification (NCBI taxonomy): domain Eukaryota; kingdom Metazoa; phylum Chordata; class Mammalia; order Monotremata; family Ornithorhynchidae; genus Ornithorhynchus; species Ornithorhynchus anatinus. The sequence continues at coordinate 108,890,110 of NC_041749.1, read as the reverse complement.
GCTGCTTCCTCCACTCCTGTGCCCTGGCAGCTGAACGCAAGCTAGCGGAAATTCGGGCAGCGGGCTGATTTCTGCCATTACAAATTTACTCTGCCCTGCTCTCTGTTGTTTTCCGCTTGACGACTCTCCTCTTCCTGACTCCCGCCCCCCAACAACCCCCACCAACTCTTCCAAGGCTTCAACTTTCTCCTGATGCCCCCACTCTCCAACCCCAACTCTCCCTACCTCATGACCTTGCTATTTCACTGGCAAAATCAAAACCATCAGGCGTGAACTCCTCAAAGTCTCCCCAGTGGCTCCTCAAGAGGTCACCTGCCTGTTCTCTAAATCCACCCCCTCTACCTGCACCTCTGACCCTATCCCTTCCCATCCTCCTCCCTTTCCTCACTACTACTCTCAACCTCTTGCTCTCTAATGGCTCCTTGTCTCCTGTCTTCAAACACGCTCCTGCTTCCCCCTCACTAAAAATGCCCTCTCTATCCCATGGCCTGTTTCAGCTATTGCTCTTTCTCCCTTGTCTCCATCTTTTCCAAACGCCTAAAAGAGGTTGAGTTTTCTCTCCTCCAACTCTCTTCTTGACTCCTAACAGTTAGTTCGGGTTTCAGCCCCCTTCACTCCCTCCGAGACCGCATTTTCTACTGTCACCAATAGCCTCTTTACATCCAGATCTAAAGGACTCTACACCATCCGGAGCCTCCTTGACCTCTCGGCTGCTTTTGACACCGTGCCTCACTCCCTCCTCCCTGGAACAGTATTGGACTTCAGTTTTACTGCTGTGGTTTTTACCTTGTTCTCCTACTATCTCTCTGATTAATCCTCAGTTGCGCTCACTAGCTCCTTGTCTGCTACTCATCCTCTTACTGTGGACTTTCTGCAAGTCTACAAGCCTTCCCCAATTAATTTCCTGCACCCGAGTCACCTAGCCCTCCAGCCATCTCTAGCACTCACCTACTCATATAGTAATAATAATAACGATGGTATTTAAGTGCTTACCACGTGACAAGCACCTTTCTAAGCGCTGGGGTAGATACAAGGTAATCAGGTTGTCCCACGTGGGGCTCACAGTCTTAATTCCCATTTTACAGATGGGGTAACTGAGGCACAGAGAAGTTAAGTGACTTGCCCAAAGTCACAGAGCTGACAAGAGGCGGAGCTGGGATTAGAACCCACGACCTCTGACTCCCAAGCCCGTGCTCTTTCTACTCAGCACTTGTGCGCATACATTTATTCAACTTATCAATTTTATTCAATTTATCTATCAATGCTTTCAAGCGCTTAGTTCAGTGAGTGCTCAAGTACTCGATATATACCACTGATTGACTGATTTGATTTGATGTCTGTCACCCCCATTAGAGTGAAAGCTTCTTGCGGGCAGGAACCGGCTCACTTCTGTTTTGTTTTTCCCCAAGTGCATTGGACCCAGTGGGTGCTCAATAAATAGAGAAGCGGATGGCCTAGTGGATAGAGCCCGGGCCCGGGAGTCAGAAGAACCTGGGGACTAATCCCAGCACTCCTATTTGCTGTGTGATGTTGGGCAAGTCACTTCACTTCTCTGGGCCTCAGTTACCTCATCCGTAAAATGGGGATTAAGACTGTGAGCCCCATGTGGGACAGGGACTGTGTCCAATCCGACTAGCTTCTATCGACTCCAGCGCTTAGAACAGTGCTTCACACACAGTAAGCACTAATAAATACCAACATCATCATCATCGTAATTCCCAGATATATGTTTACATTGATTTAGGTTGGGCTGTTTTGTTTTCCTTTTTGCCTTCTGACCTCCTTGATGACAGAGATCATGTCTATTCTCTGACAGTGACCCCAAGGTTCTATGCCACCTGGAGAGACTCAGCTGATGACAATGGAATCTCCCTTCGAGAATGACGGATGAACCTCGGGCCGGGGACTTGGGGCTCAAGAACCTGAAGGAAGGCACTGTGTGAAGGTGGGCTGCATGGTGCCCCTGGCATTCTCCCGTCCCCGCCAGTTGAGTTGGATGCGCTTGGATTTTCTCCCTTTATTTACCCCTCCCTCAGCCTCAGAGCACTTATGTCCATATCCGGAATTTATTTATTTACATTAATGTGTGACTCCCCATCTAGACTGTAAACTCTGTATGGGTATGAAACTTAGCTATCAACTCTGCTATACTGTAATAATAATAGTAATAATAAAAATTGTGGTATATGTTAAGTGCTTACAATGCACCACACGGTGTATTAAGCACTGGGGTGGATACAAGCAAATTGGGTTGGACGTAGTCCCTGTCCCACATGGGGTTCACATTCTTAATCTCTATTTTATAGTTGAGGCAACTGGGGCCCAGGGAAGTGAAGTGATTTGCTCAAGGTTAAAGAGCAGACAAATGGAGGAGCCCAGGATTAGAACCCAGGTCCTTTTGACTCCCAGGCCCATACTCTATCCCCTAGGCCACACTGCTTCTTGTGCTTTCCCGAGCTCTCCCAAGTGCTTAGTACAGTGTTCTGCACTCAGGAAGTGCTCAATAATATTATCAATAATGTTCCTACTGGCGCACGGAGCGCCAGCCAGCAAGTATACGCTCAATGACTCACTAGCTGTGCCTCCTCACTTACCCCTTGTGGATCACCTCGAACTTGATGCCCTTAGTCTGGACCGCCCTTTTGAAGCCCCGGTGCCCGCGGTTGATGAACAGCTTGAACTGCTCCTTGAATTCTGCCGAGAGAATTGGGGGAGGGGTCATTCCAGAGTGGAGGAAACCTCCGCCGCTGCCCCTCACTGGCCACCCTGTCCCAGTTCCCCACTCTGGTTCCCAACTCACCTGGGGAGTCTGTGTTTTTGATCACGTTGGTCTTGTCTTTCTGAGCCTCTTCCTACATATAAATATATATATGTCCAAGACCCAATAGGAGTGATAAAACGGTCATCCCCCTTCTCCCCCACGCTGAGCGGTCTGCCCCTGAATGCCCCTCCAATCAGACTGTGGTGATCCAGTGCTCTGCCCCGAGAAGCCTGACCCTCCAATCTCCCCCGAATCTCAGCCTCCCCTAAATTTCCCCCAGCCTCCACTTACCGCATTGGGGTAGGGGAAGTCAAAGCGCACAAAAGCATCCAGGTCACTAGGGGACACTCCTGAAAAGGATCACGGGCAGCCATCTTTACCACTTGGTTTATGGGAGTTCAGCCAGAGGGGGAAAGGGAAAGGAGATGGCCTTCCCAGCCCTTCCCTCAGCAGCAATGAAGCCTGTACTGGCCCCCCAGCCCCTCTTCTGCCCAGCCAGTTCCCATTCTCAGGACCTTGGTCCAGCCAGGGTTGATCTGAGAACTGAACCAAGGGAGAGCCTAGGACCCCCCCTCCTCCCCTTTTGTGTGTGTCTGTAGGTGTGGGTGGGGGGAAACAGGTTGGAACAGGACCAGAGGGCAAGACAGAAGGAAAAAAGGCCACATTTCATGAGAGCAGGGTGAAATGGCAGTGCCCTGTGGGGGTCCTGCAGGTGTGGGAATGCAAAGGGTGCCAAGATGAAGCCAAGAAGGGCCCAGGCAGCCTGGCCTAGTGGCAAGAGCACAGGCTTGGGAGTCAGAGGATGGGGGTTCTAATCCTGGCTCTGCCACTTGTCTGCTGTGTGACCTTGGGCAAGTCACTTAACTTCTCTAGGCCTCAGTTACCTCATCTGTAAAATGGGGATTAAGACTGTGAGGTCCACGTGGGACAGGGACTGTGTACCAACTTGTACCAACCCCAGCACTTAGAACAGTGCTTGACACATAGTAAGTGCTTAACAAATATCATAATTACTATTGGATCCTTTCTCTTACCTGAAGGAGCAGGAAGGTTGATGCCCTTCACAATGTAAAGCACCATATCATTGCTGTTGAGTTCAGGGAAGATCCTACAAGAAGAGGAGCCAAGGATGATGAGGGAGGAGGAGGAGGGGGAGGGTAAGGGTGGAGTGTGGAAGAGCCTGCTTTCAGCTCCTGGGGCCCAGAGCAGCAGCCTCCACCAGGTGGGGAAGCAGAGACTCCCCCCAGTTCAAACCCCTCCCCCTAAAGTGCAGGCAAAGTCCCATAAAGTACATGACTTTCCCTCCCTCCTGGGGCCTGGAGAAGAGAGAGTGGACTGGGCAAGAGAGGGAAGTGAGTCAGGGGGACAGGGAGAGGAACTGGGAGGGAAATGGGAGGCTCACTTGACTATATTGAAGGTCCTCTGCTCGTAGTGGTACTTGGGCAGCGGGAAACCCTTGGCATGGGCCTGCTTCAGGATCTCCATGTTCTTCCTGCAGTCCTCAGCCATCTTCTCAAATCTGGATGGAGAGGGACGAGGTCAGATGGATCAGAAACCTCTCCTCGGTCTCGACCTGGGGTTACTCCAGCCTTCTGCTGTGGCCAGGGTAGGCTCCCCCTCTGCTTTCACTAGAGCCCTGAGGGTCCTCCAAGTGAAAGGAGAAGTAGCATAGTGTAGTGGATAGAGCACGGGCCTGGGAGTCAGAAGGCCATGGGTTCTAATCCCGGCTCCGCCACTTGTCTGATGGGTGACCTTGGGCAAGTCACTTCACTGGGCCTCAGTTCTCTCATCTGTAAATCGGGGATTGAGACTGTGAGCCCCACATGGGACAGGGACTGTGTCCAACACAATCTGCTTGTATCCACTCCAGCGCTCAGTACAGTGTCTGGAACATAGTAAGCACTTAATAAATACCATTAAAATCATTGAAAAGGCCTTCTTAGGACTGTGGCTAAGGGCAGGCTTGAGACGACCTCTGGTGTAGGTTCTACTACTGCAGAGCAGTCCAGAGTGGAAAACAATGCCATTCCTATGGAAACCAGGATGGGGAAGGGGTGGGAGGGTAGAGCACAGGCTTGGGAGTCAGAGGTCGTAGGTTCTAATCCCGGCTCCGCCACTCATCAGCTGCGTGACATTGGGCAAGTCACTTAACTTCTCTGTGCCTCAGTTCCCTCATCTGTAAAATGGGGATTAAGACTGTGAGCCCCACAGGGGACAACCTGATAACCTTGTATCTACCCCAGCACTTAGAACAGTGCTTGACATATAATAAGGGCATAACAAATACCATTATTATTATTATGTAACACCACCAGAGGAGAAGTGAGGAGTTTGGAGGCTGAAGGGGAAGAACATCGGTAACTTACTTGCTGGTTTCAGTGACATTCCCCAGGTGAGTGAATTGGTTGGAGTAACTGAGGCACATCTGGGTAGAGAGAGATAACGAGAAAATGAGTCATCTGGGAGAGCCCGCGCCACCCGCCCCCCCCCAACCCCAACCAAGGATGTCACCGCCGTCGCTGCTGCCGTGACCATATGGGTGGAATTCCACGAACCCTGGCCTTTCCCCAACCCGGTTTCCCCGGCTCCTCGAACCTCGTGCTGCTGCTTCATCAGCTTGGTCAACTCAGCGTACTGCCCGGTGGCCTCGGGGGGCATGCTAGCGCCACGTCGCTGGGGCAGCATGAAGTCCTCTTTGTTGACGGGTGCTGGTGGTACCTGAAAAGCCCAGGGGCACCGTGAGTGCTCTGGAGGGCTCGGTCTCCGTCTCAGCCATATTTACTGGGTGCCTACTGGGGGCACAGCACCATCCTTGGTGCTTGGGCAACAAACAGAAGTGATAAAAAGTCCTGACCCCTCTTCTCCAAGAGGTTTTTGTCAAAGAGGGGAAATGGAAGAAATAAGTTAACCAAGAATTAAGAGTGACAAGAATTAATGGATAAAGTTAAGTGAGAAACTATTTATTATCCTGTTTATTATTATAATACACTACTCCCTTTTATTCTATTTTCTCACTTAACACAAACAGATAAGCAAATGAATGCAGAGGTGGCTGACGGGATGACATGACCAGGAAAGGGCGGGGGGAAGGGGGCAGGGGAGAGAAATTGGGGAAGACTTCCCAGAGGAGGCGATTTTTAAGGAAGCTTAGAAAAAGGGGAGAGATGTGGTTCGGTAAAGCTGCAGGCGAGTGGTTCCATGCAGGGGAGAAGGCGTATGAGCAATTAGTTGGAGGTGAGAGAGTTAAAGAGCAAGGAACGGTTAGTAGGTTTGCTTGGGAGAAGTGAAAAGCAGAAGCTGGAGTGGAGCGGGAGAGGGGAGAGCCTGGGTCAGGAGTTTGTGTTTTACACGAGGAACGAAGATTTCTGAGGCAGGGAATGTTGCCCTCTGATCGGCATTTTTTTCAAAAGATGGCACGTGCAACTGGAGGTGAAAGAGACTGAAGAGGGTAGAGACTCCACGGAGGGAGACTAGAAGGAAGGCTGTAATTAGTCGTCCAACTGGGAGGTGATGAGAACGTGTCCCAAGGTGGTGGGTGTAAGGGTGTCCAGGGCAGGACAGGGCAGATCCCCGGAATACTAGAGAGAAAGAACAGGAAATGCCTGAATGTGGGAAGTAAATCAGAGAGATGAGTCCAAGCTGACACCGGGTTTGCCTTGCTGGCAGGGTGGGGCGGACAGTCATGGGCCAGTTAGGAAGAGGAGACGGTTTAAGAAGGGAAGATGAGGAATTCGCTTTGGGCCCTATCACGTTTCAGGGGCCAGCAGGCTACCAGATGGTGACATTCCTGCGGCAGGAGGAAATCTGAGATGGTAGACCAGGTGAGAGATCGGGGCCGGAGAGGTGGATTGCAGAGTGAAAAGTGAGACGAGGGGACGCCGAGCTGGAATCCTGTAGCACACCCACAGTTAGAAGCCGACTAAAGGAAGAAGCAAAGGGGACTGAGAAGGAGTGGTTGGAGAGGTAGGGTGAAAACCAGGAGGGTCCTGGATCAGATCGGGCCAGACCTGCCGAGTTTCTAGGAGGAGAGCGCGGTGAGTAGTGTCAAGAGCAGGAGGCAGGTCAAGGAGAGGCAGCATGGTTTAGTGGATAGAGCACAGGCCCGGGAGTCAGAAAGACCTGGGTTCTAATCCCGGCTCTGCCACGTGTCTGCTGTGTGACCTTGGGCAAGTCACTTCACTTCTCTGGGCCTCAGTTATCCCATCTGAAAAATGGGGATTAAGAGAGTGAGCCCCATGTGGGACAGGGACTGTGTCCAACCTGATTAACCTGTATCTACTTCAGCGCTTAGAGCAGTGTTTGGCACATAGTAAGCGCTCACAAGTACCATCACTATTATTATTATTATTATTAATGAGAAGCAGAAGGGAGGAGGTGGGCTGATTTCCCTGGCCTGAGGCCCAGAGCATCTTCAATCAATCAATGGTATCGACTGAGCGCTCACTGTGTGCGGAGCACTGGACTAAGTCATGCTTACGTCCTGCCCCGAGGGGGCGGGGTCCCGCCAACCTGCCCTTTACCTTGGTGATGTCCACAGGCAGCCCATTGTGGGAAGCCTCCAGCATGGGCTCCAGCCCCTTGGCCTGGCGCAGGAACATCTTGGCTCCTTCCATGTCGTTCTTCTGCTTGGCCCGCAGAGCCGCTTGCATCAGTTGCTTCTTTCGCCCCTCCAGGAACTCCAGCTGCTGCTGGGCTGCAAAAGAGGAAAGAGGGCCCGTGGGCGCCGCCCAACCCATCACACAGGACACGGGTGCGCCTGACCAAGTCGGGGACCGAACGTACCTTTGGTGGAGCCTTTGGGGGCCGCTTTACCGGCTGGAGCAGTTGTTACCAGAGGTGCCCGCAGGGCTGGCGGTTTGGGCTGTGCAGAGGGAGCTGGGCGAGGACTGGGCTGGTATCGAGAGGATGGGAAACGGTGTTAGTGCCACCCTCCCTCAGCAACCCTGTACCTCTGGCAAGCATGACCAAGCGGCCACCCCATAAGCACTGAGTGCTAACCCCAACCGGTGTCGGGGGGCAGCAGCTGTGCTGCCTGCTTTGGAAGAGCAGAGTCCCCCGAGGGGGGATGCTGTCCCGCCCCCACCTCCCGGCTTTGCTCCCTCCCCCTGCAACCCTCGCACCTTCCTCGTCTCCTCCTCGTCATCGCCGTCTTCCTGATTGGCTAGCCGCATGGCGGTCTCCAGCACACCCACGAGGCTTTGCTCTGCAGGGGCAGAGGCCTCCAGGCCTTGGATCGGGGGAAAGCCTATTCCCCCCCCACAAAGGGGGCAAGGAAACTGAGTCAGAAGGCGGTTCCCCGTGGATCAGGACGGCAGACTCATAGGCCCTGTCTCGGCTTCCGTCAATCGAGGGAGAATTCTGCACTTCGCAAAGCAGCCATCTTCACAGCTCCCCCCGCCCCACGCACAACCGCACGCGTGAAGCTCCGCTTTCCTAAAGAGGGAAAGCGAGGCCCAGAAAGGCACAGGGACCTCTCTCAATTCCGCCCCGACATCCCCGTTTGGGAGGAGAGGCCAAGCACACCAGCTCGCTTTCCTTCCCACCTCAGCCGTCAGAGCAACAAACGGAACCCAGGTGTCCTACCTCCTAACTCTAGACACTCATGAGCTTCGGGCAGTTCCTGAGAGAGCCCAAAGGACACTGGAGGGCAGGAAGTCTGTCCCATCCGGGACTCTCCAATAATGGGGGGAAGTGAGGGGGTTGGGGGGGAGAGGGTGTCCCACCACCCTAGGCCCACCCTTACTGGTCAAATACCTGGGGGCACTGGCAGTTCTGTTACATCCACAGTTTTTCCAGCCTTGAGGGCTCGAATGGCATCCTGGTATTGCTGCAAGAGAAAGCCCACATCAGCCCCCGTCTGTGCCCGACCTCGGCTGCTCCGATTCGGCACACTTCTCTCCAGCACCACTTTCGCTGTCCGTCGCCTCCTCACCTTGACGATCCGTTCATGCATGCGGGCCTTCCGCTCGTCTCCTTTGCTCTTGGCCTGCACCGCAGCCATTCGGTAGCGGTCCATGCGCTGCTGTAAGGCCTCCAGCCGATTCTTCGGCGGTGGGGGCATCTCTGGAAAAAAGGTCGAAGGGGTGAGGAGCTGGCAGCCTGCAGGAAGTTGGGAGTTCGAGCCAAGGAGGGGGAATCCCCGTTCCCTCCCTCCTGCCTGCATCCGACTCACTCCCAGTGGCCCCCATTAAGCCTCTGTGCCCTTACCGGGTGTGGAGGGGGAGATAGCGCTGACCCCAGCGTTGGGTGTTGGGGCTAGAGAAGTTGGCTGAGGCCCTGGCGATGGCAGGTCCATGGGCATCTGGTCTGCAAACCAAGGAGACAGAGGTTCAGGGGGACGGTCGTTCAGAAACCCACCCACTTTCCTTCCCTTCTGAACCCCACCATTACCCACCCTCACCCTCCCAGGTCACGGCCCTTAGAGTTTGTGGCCTGATACCTCAACTCCCTACCAGCCTCCCTGTCGCCCTTCTCAGTTCCTCTGAGCCCTTGTGTCTCCCCCACCTAAAGTGGAAGCTCCTTGGGGGCAGAGAACAGATCTCCTCTGAATTCTGTACTGCCTGAGCGCTTCAAACAGTGCTCTGCACCAAGTGGGGGCTCATTAAATACTACTACTAATTGTGGTATTTGTTAAACGCTTACTACGTGCCAGGCACTGTACTAAGCGCTGGGGTGGATACAAGTAAATCAGGTTGGGCACAGTGCCTGTCCCACGTGGGGCTCATGGTCTCAATCCCCATTTTCCAGATAAGGTAACTGAGGCACAGAGCAGAGAAGTGACTTGCTCCAGGTTACAGAGCAGACATGTGGCAGAGCCGGGGTTAGAACCCATGACCTTCTGACTCCCAGGCCCCTGCTCTATCCATTCCACCATGCTGCTCCTACTTAGGGGCAACTTTTCCCTCCTCACCAGGTGGTGGGGGCAGGTGGGCTAAATCCACAGCTTCACCCTTGCTCAGGGCATCCAGGACAGCATCAAAGCTCTAGGATAAGGAGCAGAAAAGGTAAGCGTGGCTGGCTGAGGAGGGGGCCTAACCAAGGAGTGTGTGGGTCCCTTTAGAGCCCAAGAGTCCGAGCTGCATCAGGCTCAGTCCAGGTGGGGTGGCCCGTGCGGCTCCCATATTGGGCTTCTAAGGCCAGGAGAGACGGTGACCTCCGTGCAAGTTTCCGTGTCAGGCTAGCTTGCCGAGGGGCAGGGGTGGGGGACGGCAGAGAGAGAGAGAGAGACACCTGGCCCATCGGAACACAGCTAAGCAGAGAAGAGACTCCAAGAGTCCTGTCTCCTAGCTTGGCCTTTTCTGCACCAGACTCATTACCCGCCCTTGAGACTCCGATTACCCGACCCAGACCCCTCTCCTTCCCCATTACCAGCCCCCAGATGGTAACGAGCTATACGTGTAAACCTTTGCCACGCGGTAATACTTGGTGGCCATCTCGTTGTCTCCCTGCTGCTTGGACTGGAGCGCGGCCAGTTTGTACTCCCGCTGCCGATGCTGCAGCAGAGCCAGGGTGCTGGAGCTCCTCAGACCTGGGTCCGGGGCACAGATAATGGGGAGAATGGCTAGGAATGGCATCAGGCCCTAGGGGTTACACTGTCAGCCGCTGGGAAGCTTTGGCTCTGGCCTGGTGAAGAGCACAGGAGGAGAGAAGCACAACTGGGAATGGATTGGGTGTCTAAGGTCACCTTTCCTCCAAAGGGCCTTCCCCGATTAAGTCCTCTTTTCCCTGGCTCCCTCTCCCTTCTGCATCATCTACACACTTGGATCTGAGCCCGCTCCCGTCTGCGTCACTGACTTGCTCCCTTTATTCATCCCCCCTCCTAGCCCCATGTATATATCTGTACTTTATTCGTTTATATTATATCTGTCTCCCTTCTAGACCGTAAGCTCGTTGAGGGCAGGGAATGTATCTGCTTATTGTTATAGTGTACTCTCCCAAGTGCTTAGTACAGTGAGCCCGTTGCTCTGTTGACGAATTGTACTTTCCAAGAACTTAGTACAGTGCTCTGCACACAGTAAGCGCTCAATAAATACGATTGAATGAATACAGTGCTCTGCACACAGTAAGTGCTCAATAAATACGACTGAATGAATGAAACCTTTGGACATTTAGTATCCGCTCCACAGCACTTACGTACAGATCCATAATTTATTTACGTCTGTCGTCCCTTCTAGACTGCAAGTTTCTTGTCGGCAGGGAACATGTCTACCAACTTCGTTGTACTGTACTCTCCCAAGCGCTTAGTCCAGGGTTCTGCACACAGTAAGCGCTCAATCAATACCACTGATCGACTGACGGGGATTGGAGAGATAATCTGGTGGGGGGGAGAACAGAAGGTAGGCTCAGTCTGCTCTTGAGACAAGTGTGGCGAGTGGGTAGAGGGTGTCCCCTGACAGGGCTCTCAGTGAGAGGGAGACCTTGCTTCTGCTTCTCAGCTGCTGGTTCTCCCCTTGCCAGAAGTGACCCACACCAAGCTTACCAGAACCCTCAGGTGATGTCACAAGGCTCTCCTCAGCCTCCTCAGGGACCCGGCCGGGGGTAGCAGGCAGCGACATCGGTTTGGGCAGTGCAAGGGGTGGGGCTGCAGGTGGGGCCGGGGGAGGCTGTGAGGAAGGCTGGGGGGTGTTGGTGCTCTGCGCGGGGGACGGTGGGGCCTCCGGGGAAGCAGGGCCAGCCACAGGGAGCACCCCACTCTTCCCCACAGCCACTGGGGGTGGGATGTCTTCCTCGTTGATACTCCGCCCCTTTCTCACTGAAGCCAGTTGGTTCTCTAATGTCTGGGAAGACAGGGATCCCAGCTCAGTTTTGGGTGGCCCCAACCAGGGACTCCCTGATAGGCCAGTGTCCTCCTCACCATCTCACCTTGAGGCCTCGCTCATAGCGCCGGAGCTTGGCTCCGTCCCCGGTCTCCTTGGCATTGGCGATGGCCGTCTGGTACATGGCAAGCCTCTCGGTCAGAGTGGTCTCCAGGCTGCTGGGGCTGGTCTGGGGCTGCGGAGGACCCAGGGACAGGAAGAGGAGCTGGACCCCTAGACCCCTGGTCATTTGAGGGCCACCCCCTTCCCAACTTTCATCCAGCCGCTGGATCAGGTCCAGATCATACTCTCCTTACAGCTCTTTTTTAAGGCTCCACAAAACATGGCTCAGATTCAGTTGGGCAGGCAGAGAGAAAATCAGGAAACCGGAAAATGTTTGATCCTTACGGGACTTTATGCGGGGGGGAGGGCAGGGAATGATCACACGTACAGGTGGGGTTCACGACCCTAACACATTGAGGGAAGCTCATACAGGTACTCACTCACCTTGGCGGGGGGGACAGCAGCAGCCGAGGAATCCTCCTCCTCCCCTGCTCCGAGAACCTCATCAAGTTCCGCCTACAGGACATAGCGAGATGAGGGACAGTGAGGCTTGGTTAATGCCCACCAGTCACTTTGGACTGTCACCCAACCCAAAGCCCCCAGAACCAGCAACAGAAGTTGCAGGAAATGCGGGAAATAGTCATCTCCTGAAGGAAGGTTTGGGGGTGCGCACACCAAAGGCTGTGGGGACAGGAGTGGGCTAGGATCCAGACATCCTGGTTCCCCACTGAGCTCCTGGGTTTGGTTTTTTTCTATATGGCATTTCTTAAGTGCTTAGTATGAGCCAGACACTGTACTAAGCACTGGGGCAGATACAAGTTAATCATGTTGGACAAAGTCCCTGCCCCACTTGGGGCTTACAGTCTTAATCCCCATTTTACAGATGAGGGAACTGAGGTCCAGGGAAGTGAAACGACCTGCCCAAGGTCACACAGCATACAAGTGGCTCAGCTGGGATTAGAACCCAGATCCTTCTTCCTCCCAGGCCCACATTCTTCCACCAGGCCACGCTGCTTCCCTATTAAATCCCACAGGGATAGTGGGCAAATTGTTTATTGTTCTTTTCCTCCCCACCACACACCAAAGACTCCCTCAGCAGCAGAAAAAAAAAGATGACCTGTGGAAGTTGGAGCTTGATTCGGCAGAGTGAGGACCAAATGAGTCCAGGGGGATAGGTGACAGCTCCTTGGACTTGCTCAATCGATCAATCAATGGTATTTACTGAGCACTTACTGTGGGCAGAGCACTGTCCGAAGCACTTGCTCCCATCCCAGACCCTCTTACCAACAAATCATCATCCTCCTCCAGATCCTCTTCATCCTCCTCCCCATCCTCTTCATCCAAGTCCTTCATACACAGATTGGCCATCTTCTCGATGGCCTCCATGGGCAGAGGGGCTGAAACCCAAGAGACCCCCAACCTCTGGAGATGAAAGCTCTAACTCTGGGTGATGCAACCGCCTCCCACTTCCCTGCCCAATTCAGCCCTCCCACTTAGCTTTGAGATTTTCATTTGTTTTCCAGGCTTGCGGGGCCAGTGGAATGACAGGGGAGATATAGATGGAGAGGGAGGGGGCTAAGGGGAATGGGCAAGTCAGCGGTTGCTCCTCCTCCTCAGATGACTCCCAAGAGGCAGTAGAGAAGTCTGGGTGTCACCTGTTCCTTACCTTTGCCTTTGACCTTCTCCCGAGAAGGTGGCTGAGCTCCAACCAAAGCCATAAACTCTGCTTCAAGGTCAGCATCATTATCTCCATCCTCGGGAAGCATCATTCCGTCGGGAGAGATGTCCATCAACAGGCCCATCTGAGGGGGCAAGAGGGATAAAGAGAAAGGTGCAGCCTCAATTCCAAGTCACTCGATGGAGGATAGATTTCCAAAGGCCCCTCTGCACCTTGGGAGGCTGCAGCTCCCATTTCCCCAGCACAATTTCCATGCCTTTAAATTCTTTGCATTAGACTGTACACTCCTTGAGGACAAGGATCTTGTCCACTAATTCTATTATAGTATTGGAAGAGATAGTCAATCGTATTCACTGAATGCAGAGCACTGTAGTAAGTGCTTGGGAGAGTACAATATAACAACACATTCCCTGGCCACAGTGAGTCGCCAGTCTGGAGTTCAATAAGGTGCTCTACAAATACTGCTGATTGATTGATTGATTGATTGATTGAATAATTTTGCCAATGATGGCATGATTTAGCAATCCATGCCATAACATTATTTTTGTGCTGTTTTCATCTTTTTTTTTCCTGAGGATTCCTCCCCTAGGGAAGCCCGGGTGCCTAAATCTTTCTCCCCATTTTACGGAGGGACAAACTGAGGCACTGAGAAGACCCTCTCTCCCCCCTCATCACCCCAACACACACACACACACACACACACACACAGTGACAGGGAAGCTTCGATTCCAACACAACCTAGATTTCACTCCACCTGCCGGGGCCTGGATTATGAGTCTGGCAACCTGATCCCCTCGGCTGCGCGGATCAAACCGACAATCAATTGAAAGCTATGAAGAAACACTGAGGTCGGAGACCCAAAACTCAAAGGTGGCACTGGCTTTACCCAAAGAGGAAACAAAAACTGTTGTGACATTACAGCGCTGTGGGTGCCTTCATTCGATCGTATTTATTGAGGGCCTACTGTGTGCGGAGCGCTGGGAAGTACAATTCAGCAGTAAAGAGAGACGATCCCTGCCCACACCGGGCTTACGGTCTGCAAGGGGCTGGATGGGACCCGGCCAAGACCCTCGGCCGAGGTCCAGTTTGGGGTTTTTGTTTTTTTCAGAGGAGTTGTTTCGATGGGGCGATCTCTCCTGGTCTCCAGAGAGGCTCTGGAAAGGTCCTGCAGCAAGAGAAGCCCCTCCCAGTGGGCCGTGCCCAGCTCCCCGGGCTGTTCCTCACCTTGATGGAGGAAGATAAGCACACAGGGAGTCGGACGGGCCACCGCCAGTGGGAAATACAGGCCCAACCACCTGCCGGAGCCAAGATTCAACGTCGGGGGCCCCGGGCCCGCCCAGAAGCGATAGAGCCTTTCTCGCCCTAGTACACAGGCCCGGCCTCCCGACTTCTTTCCCGGGACCCGGGCTCGTCCGACTGGGGCGGGGGAGGCCTCGAGGAGGGGCATCGCTCGCCCTCGAGTCACACGGTGGAGGAGGGGGAGGGACGGCGTCAGTCCTGCCCCTTAGCTTCCCACCCTCTGCCCCCCGCCGGGGCGCAAGCTACAGGTGTCTGCGCGCAGGGTAGCGGGGCGGGGGCCGTCAAGGGAAGCCACTTGCGGAAGGAGGCAAAGTCCTCCACTGAAGGCAAAAACCGGAACGGCGGCGAGGGCGGAGGGGCTCACCTGTTTGGCTACAGCCGCGCCGCGTCCCGGGGGGGCCGGGGGAGTCTTCTTCTTGTGCATCTTGGCCGGCGGATGGGGGGCGGGGGACGACGGACGGGGACCATGAGCCCCGCGCCGGGTCGGGCCGGCGCTCAGGCCGAGGGGCTGCTGGGGCCAGCTCGCCTCAGCGGCCCCGCCCTGCCCAGCTTCTGGCTACGGCTGCCTTCGCTCACCGCTCCTCCATACTTTACTGGCTCTCCGCTCTCCTCCGCCTCCTCCCGCTCCCCTCCTCTCCCTCGCTCATCTTCGGCCGGCCCCTCCCCTCCCCGGCCCGCCGGCTTGCCGGCTTTCCGGCCGCCGGCTTTCCGACTTTGCGGGGCCGCTTGACGGCTGGCCCGGGAAACGGACTACAAGTCCCGTGAGGCCCCGCGCCGGCGTTGAGGCGTTTGGGCGGGAAAGGCGCGCGGCCGGGTTGCTTCGAGGATCGCGAAGCGGGGAGCGTGAGGAAAAGGGGCCCTCGGCGAAGGGAGCGTGAGGAAAAGGGGACTTCAACGAAGGGAATGTAAGGAAAGTGGGGTCCCCAAAGGAGGGGACGCTAGGAAAAGAGGCTCCAGTGAAGGAGAGGATAGGAAAAGGGGCCCTCAGGGAAGGAGACGTTAGGAAAAATGGCCCTCGGCCAAGGGGACCGTTAGGTAAAAGGACCGTTAGGAAAAGAAGGCCTCGACGAAGGACAGAGAGGCTGGAGTGTGGGAAAGATAAGGCCAACCCAGTCACTCCACAGCCCCTCTGCTTGGATTCTAGCCCTGAGTGAAGTTTTAGATTGGTTTTGAAGGTTTCTTTCAATTCCCATTTTATGTGGTTTAACGCCCCCCTGCGCCCCGCCCCCCCGCGCCCCGCCCCCCCGCGCCCCGCCCCCTCCCCCCGGCCCCCACCTCCAGCCAGGGTTTCGGGTCGGGATTGGACTAGAGGATTTTTAAAAAAATAAATAAATCCATTCTGCTCGAGGAATTGCCCTCCCTGATCCCGAGTTTGAATTCCACCCGACGGGACTAAACCATGGATCTCTGACCCTGACCCCTTTGTCCATGTGACCCGTCACCCATTCCCCCCCCCGCCCCCCCACCAGATATTCCATAGATCCTGGACTTTGACCCTCACTTGAGGAAATAGGGGGCAAGGCCAAGTGGAGCTGGAGTTGGAACCTGTTTTTTGCTCCTGCTCAGGAGGTTGAGTTTAGGAAGCCCTCTGAATTGAGTATTTTGTTTACAGATATCCCAGAGAGCTAAAATGAATGAGAAGAATAAAAGAAAGGCTGAATCATCAGGTATTTGATTTCTGCACCATTATCTTTTGCCTAGAGGATCCCCGCATATGGACTTTCCCTTATGAGTGAAATTCCCCTTCCCTCATCCTTTTTTTTTAAGGGGAAGAAACCGAACTAAAGAATTCTTACCCAGATCATGTATTTGAATCCACGTTAAGGGTATGATGTACAGCCACGTCAACGTTACAATATAATCCAAGTCCTGTCATTTTTAACTTGACTTTTCCTAAAATGTTCCATAGAGAACTATTGCTCAGGAAGTATCCAGAATATTAACCAAAAGATGAATCAATCAGTCAATCGATGGTATTTATTGAGCACTTGCCATATGCAGAACAACACTACGCTCTTGGGAGAGCACAATACAACAGAGTTGGTCATCATGTTCCGTCTACAACAAGCTTACAGTGAGAGGGGCAGATGGTATAAATAATGTTAATATAAATACGTTTATAATATATATTTTTTAAAAACCAATTTCACACACACACCACCGCCCCAGCACTTGTTTCCATTTCTAGAATATACTTCATGGTAGACCTCAACACAACACTCCTCGAAAACCTCCAGTGGCCACTAACCTCCATCCCCCTCCATCCTCTATCCTTTATCTATCCACGCCTCTATCCATTGGCTTCAAAATTCTCCACTTTACTCATCAGCTCTTTTCAACTGTTATTTCCTAGTTTGTTCTCTTCACTCCTCCCAAACTCACCTAATTGTACTCTGGTGTCACTTCAACCACCTCTGACCCCATACTCAACACTATTCTCCCTGTGTGAACTACCCCCACCCTTGCAAATCCACCAGACCTCAGGCCTCCCCACCTTCAAAACCCTCCCTAAATCCCACTTCCTCCAATTAATTTCCAGTATACTGAAGTGTATCAACCTGCCAGTCATCTATAGCACTTATGTTTTTACTTATACAAGCATATTCAATTGTACATTCAACTGTTCTGATTCTACTGTTTGTAAATATTTTTTATATCTGTTTCCCCCACTAGAATGTGAGCTCCTTTTGTGCAAGGGATGTGTCTTGTGTTTCTGTTGCATTTTCACAAGTGTTGAATATTATGGTGCACTGCACTGAGTCAAAGTTCAACAGATGCTATTATTTCTCCACCTCTTCACATTAATGATAATAATAACGATAGTAATTATGGTATTGTTTAAGCGCTACTACTTCTTCCTTGTCCTCGGAGATGTGATGAACAGAGTTGATTATCAGGACCCTGAGGCCTTTGAAAGCTGCATTAGATCATTTTTTCCTTTTCTTATGTGTGACCCATTTGTGGTGCCCAGCTGGGATTGCTGCTTGTTATTATTCCCAGCAAGTAATGCAAGGGATTTTTGCTTTATTCATCTCCCTGCACACAGCTAATCAACATTTTGTGGAATCAATAAAAAACTGGGGTTTACCTTTCAGTCGTCTCTTGCACATATGTATTTATTTATTTATGCTAATCCTCAGCACTTGTGTATATATGTCTATTTGATCGAAGATTCTATTTCATTCTGATTTTAATACTTCTGTGGCTGACTCCCCTGTTGGAATATCAGCTCCTAAAGGTCAGAAAATGTGACTTGTGCTTCTGTTGTACTTCCTAAACACTTAGTACAGAATATTACAACATTTTTATTTCCTTTTTGGCTCCACCTCTTGCCTTTATTTGTTGCTTCACCTCCTCCAGTCGGTCCTTAGGTTTATGACACAATCAGTTCTTGAAACTGCCTCTTAATTTGAAATACGTCAGAATCAATTTTCTAAACTTCACTGACCCCACCATGACCCTTCAATCCCCACCCCAGTCACTCCATCGCAGTCCTCCCCTCCCCCCACACCTTCCCCTTCCCATCCTCCACCCCACCCCATCCTTGTAATCCTGTCCCAGCGCCACCCCTCATCCCCCTCCCCTGTGCCAGCCTCCGTCAACTCATTCCTATCCAACCCCTCCCCACCTCTCATGCCGTCCCCTCCAACCCCCCCCCCCCCCCCCGCAAAACTCCTAGAACGAGTCGTCTACACTCGCTGCTTAGAATTCCTTAACACCCATTCTCTCCTGGACCCCTTCCAATCTGGCTTCCGTCCCCTCCACTCTACCGAGACTGCTCTCTCAAAGGTCACCCGTGACCTCCTTCTTGCCAAATCCAATGGCTACTACTCTATCCTAATCCTCCTTGACCTCTCAGCTACCTTTGACACTGTCGACCACCCCCTTCTCCTCCACACCTTATCTCACCTTGGCTTTACGGACTCCGTCCTCTCCTGGTTCTCCTCTTATCTCTCTGGTCTCCTTTGCGGGCTCCTCCTCCCCCTCCTCCTCCTCCTCCTCTAACTGTAGGAGTTCCTCAAGGGTCAGTTCTTGGCCCTCTTCTGTTTTCCATATACACTCACTCCCTTGGTGAACTCATTCGCTCTCACGGCTCCAACTATCATCTCTATGCAGATGACACACAGATCTACATCTCTGCCCCTGTCCTCTCCCCCTCCCTTCAGGCTCGTATCTCCTCCTGCCTCCAAGACGTCTCTACCTGGATGTCTTCCCGCCACCTAAAATTCAACATGTCCAAAACCGAGCTCCTCATCTTCCCTCCCAAGCCCTGTCCTCTCCCTGACTTCCCTATCACCGTGGATGGTATGACCATCCTTCCCGTCTCTCAGGCCCGCAACCTCGGTGTCATTTTTGACTCGGCTCTCTCGTTCACCCCACACATCTGATCCATCACCAAAACCTGCCGGTCTCACCTTTATAATATCGCCAAGATCCGCCCTTTCCTCTCCACACAAACGGCTATCTTACTGTTACGGGCTCTCGTAATATCCCGGCTGGATTATTGTGTCAGCCTTCTCTCTGATCTCCCTTTCTCCTCTCTCTCCCTTCTCCAGTCTATTCTTCACTCCGCCGCCCGGCTCATCTTCCTGCAGAAACGCTCTGGGCCTGTCACTCCCCTTCTTAAAAACCTCCAGTGGTTGCCTATCGACCTCCGCACGAAACAAAAACTTCTCACTCTAGGCTTCGAGGCTCTCCAACACCTTGCCCCCTCCTAACTCTCCTCCCTTCTCTCTTTCCACTGCCCACCCCGCACGCTCCGCTTCTCTGCCGCCCACCTCCTCACCATCCCCTGTTCTCACCTACCCTGCCGTCGACCCCTGGCCCACGTCCTCCCGCGGTCCTGGATTGCCCTCCCTCCTCACCTCTGCCAAACTAATTCTCTTCCCCTCTTCAAAACTCTACTTAGAGCTCACCTCCTCCAAGAGGCCTTCCCAGACTGAGCTCCCCCTTTTCCCTCTGCTCCCTCTGCTCCCCCTCTACCCCCCCTTCTGATTACCTTATATCAGCTAAGCCCTCTTTTCCCCCCTTTCCCTCTGCTCCTCCCCCTCGCCCTTCCCCTCCCCTCGGCACTGTACTCGCCTGCTCAACTGTATATTTTTTCATTACCCTATTTATTTTGTTAATGAGATGTACATCACCTTGATTCTATTATTTTGTTAAGGAGATGTACATCACCTGGATTCTATTTATTTGCTATTGTTTTAATGAGATGTTCATCCCCTTGATTCTATTTATTGTTATTGTTTCTTTCTGTCTGTCTGTCTCCCCCGATTAGACTGTAAGCCCATCGAAGGACAGGGACTGTCTCTATTTGTTACCGATTTGTACTTGCCAAGTGCTTAGTACAGTGCTCTGCACATAGTAAGTGCTCAATAAATACTATTGAATGAATGAATGAATGAACGAATGAATGAATGAAAACAGCCTCAACTAAGTGTGACCTGTGGAACCCCTGCTCCATCATGGGGAAGCTTCCCTTTATAATAATGATAATGATGGTATTTGTTAAGCGCTTACTATTTGCAAAGCACTGTTCTAAGAGCTGAGGGAGATACAAGGTGATCAGGTTGTCCCACGTGGCGCTCACAGTCTTAATCCCCATTTTACAGATGAGGTAACTGAGGCACAGAGAAGTCAAGTGACTTGCCCAGAGTCACACAGCTGATCGGTGGTGGAGCCGGGATTAGAACCCACGACCTCTGACTCCCAAGCCCGGGTTCTTTCCACTGAGCCACGCTTTATCCTTGGCCTATACCTGACCCACTCACTCCTCCTCCTCGCCATCACCAAAACCTGGCTCTCCCCAGGTGACACGCTCTCCCCTGCTGATCTCTCCAGAGGGAGGCTTCATCTCCTCCCATTCCCCCAGACTCACTGAGAAAGGAGGAGGTGTTGGCTTCCTTCTCACGCCCCAGTGCCACTTTCGTACCATTCCGTCTCCCCCATCCCTTTCTTTCCCTTCCTTCGAAGCCCATATTGTCCGCTTCTACCACCCACTCCAGATTCTAGTAACGGTCGTCTACCGCGCCCCGGTCCCACCTCCAACTTCTTTAACCATTTTGATCATATTCTCTCTTTCTCCATGCCTACATTAATCCTCGGGGGCTTCAGTATCCACAGAGATGTTCCTGATGACCTTTCTGCTGCCCGCCTTCTATCACTCCTCAACTCCACTGACTTCTTGCTCCACCCCACCTCACCCACTCACCAACTAGAGAAGCAGCGCGGTTCAGTGGTAAAGAACCGGGCTTGGAAGTCAGAGGACAAGGGTTCTAATCCCGGCTCCGCCACTTGTCAGCTTTGTGACTTTGGGCAAGTCACTTAACTTCTCTGGGCCTCAGTTACCTCATCTGTAAAATGGGGATGAAGACTGTGAGCCCCATGAGGGACAACATGATCACCTTGTATCCCCCCAGTGCTTAGAACAGTGCTTTGCACATAGCAAGTGCTTAACAAATACCAACATTATTATTATTATTATTATTATTACCAACTTGAACACACACTCGACCTCATCATCTCTAGCCACTGCACAATCTCTACCCTCACCAACTCTGAAATCCGTCTATCTGACCACAACCTCATCATTTGCCTGTTTTCCCACACACCTCCTCCCCGTAAGCCTCTACTGTTCCCCCACAGAGACGTCTGATTTTTTGACCCTATCAAATTTTCTCAATCGTAATGTTACACTTAGCCTCCATACACAAACTACCTTCCCTTGACGATCAAATGGATGCTCTCAACACCACCCTCTCTACTGAACTCAACTCACTCGCTCCCCTATCCCTTCAACTATTTCGTATCACTAACCCACAGCCCTGGATCACCTTCACAGTCTACTTCATTCGCTCTTGTGCACGAGCCGCAGAGCACTGCTGGCAGAAAGATAACCAGGTCGGCTTCGTCCACTTCGAGTTTATCCTTGGGTGCTTTAATCCTGATCTCTCCACTGTGTGGAAAAATTATTTCTCCACCCTTATTGACACTTTCATTCATTCATTCAATAGTATTTATTGAGCGCTTACTATATGCAGAGCACTGTACTAAGCGCTTGGGATGACCAAGTCGGCAACAGGTACCCATCACCTCCGCCGGTTCTTCCAGACTTTAAACTCCCTCCTCAAACCTCCTGTTCCCCCACCTTCCTCATCCCTTTCCCCTAATGACCTAGCCACCTACTTTATTAAGAAAATTGATACTCAGGCCTGAGCTCCCTAAAATCTCCCCTGCCCCTCCCACCTCCTGCCCCTTCTTCAATTATCCCATCTTTCCCAGCAGAATCTCAAAAGGAGACCTCCTGCTTTCTCTCAAAATCCACCTCCTCCACCTGAGCATCCGACCCCATTCCATCGCACCTTAACTAAACACTTGCCCCATCCCTTCTTCCCTCCGTAACAGCCATCTTCAACTGTTCGCTCTCGAATGGCTTCTTCCCCACTGCTCTCGAACATGCCCATGTCTCCCTGTCCTAAAAAAACCCTCCTTTGACCCCATGGCTCCCTCCAGTTATCACCCCAACTCCCTCCTAGTATTCCTCTCCTCCAATTCTCTCCTTGACCCTCTCCAATCTGGCTTTGGTACCCTTCACTCCACAGAAACCGCCCTCTCAAAGGTCACCAATGATCTCCTTCTTGCCCCTACTCCATCCTAGTCCTCCTTGATCTCTCAATTGCCTTCGACACTGTCGACCACCCCCTTCTCCTGGAAACATTATCCAACCTTGGCTTCACTGACACTGTCCTCTCCTGGTTCTCCTCTTATCTCTCTGGCGGCTCATTTTCAGTCTCTTTCTTGGGCTCCTCCTCTGCCTCCCACCCCTTAACTGTGGGTGTTCCTCAAGATTTAGTTCTGGGTCCCCTTCTATTCTCCATCTACACCCACTCCCTTGGAGAACTCATTCACTCCCATGGCTTCAACTATCACCTCTATGTGGATGATACCCAAGCCTGCATCTCTAGCCCTGATCTCTCTCCCTCTCTGCATTTCCTCCTGCCTTGAAGACATCTCTACTTGGATGTCTTCTTGTCTCCTCAGACTTAACATGTCTAAAACAGAACTTCTTTTCTTTCCACCCAAATCCTGTCCTCCCCCTCACTTTCCCATCACTGTAGATAGCATCACCATCCTTCCTGTCTCACAAGCCCATGACCTTGGCTTATCCTTGACTCCTCTCTTTTATTCAACCCACATATTCAATCCCTCACTAAATCCCTCATCTTCAACAAGGTGAAGATTGTTCCGCCTTCACAGCATCACTAAAATCTGTCCTTTCCTCTCCATCCAACCCGCTACCACATTAATCCAATCATTTATCCTATCCTGCCTTGATTATTGTATCAGCCTCCTTGCTGACCTCCCAGCCTCCTGTCTCTCTCCACTCCAGTCCATACTTCACTCTCCTGCCCTGATTATTTTTCTACAAAAACGTTCAGGACATTTTCTCCCACTCCTCAAGAAACTCCAGGGGTTGCCCATCCACCTCCACATCAAACAAAAACGTCTCACCATTGGCTTTAAAGCACTTAATCACCTTGGCCCCTCCTACCTCGCCTAGCTACTCCTACTACGACCCAGCCCACACACTTCGCTCCTCTAATGCTAACCTACTCACTGTTCCTCGATCTCGTCTATCTCCCCGTCGACCTCTCGCCCACATCCTGCCTCTGGCCTGGAACACCCTCCTCCTCAAATCCGACACACAGTTTCTCTCTCCCACTTCAAAGCCTTATTGAAGGGACATCTCCTCCAAGTGGCTTTCCCGGACTAAGCCCTCCTTTCCTCTTCTCCCATTCCCTTCTGCGTCACCGACTTGCTCCCTTTATTCATCCCCCCTCCCAGCCCCACAGCACTTATCTACATACCTATAGTGTATTTATTTATATTAATGTCTATCTCCCCCTCTAGACTGTAAGCTTGTTGTGGGCAGGGAATGTGTCCGTTTATTCTTATATTTTACTCTCCCAAGCACATAATACAGTGCTCTGCACACAGTAAGCACTCAATAACAATGATTGAATGAATGAATGAATGAATCATAGAAACAGTTGTAGCACAGTGCTTGTCACATAATAAGCATTTAACAAATACCGTAGCTAACCAACTAAATTAGGGATTGGTTCCTGACCCGAGCTCAGATACCCTATTTTTCCCCAAATTGCCCAGAATAGTATTCTCAATCAATTATAAGTGAGTAATATAGCTATATTTATGTTATTATATTGACTCAGAGAGACCCCATGATAGGTAAGCTCGTTGGAAGTAAAAAGGAGCTATCAACTCAGTGTGGTGACTCCATCTTGTGATCAGATGCCTCTGGCCTCTCAATCAGTCAAACAATGGTATTCATTGAGTGCTTACTGTGTGCAGAACACTGTACTAAGTGCTTCAGAAAGGACAAAACCACAGAGTTCATAGATGCAATCCCTGCCTAGGAGGAGCTTACAGTCTACCGGGGAGACATATTAAAGTAGATTAGGGATAGGGGAAATAATAAAAATAATAATTATGGTTTTTTTTAAGCGCTTAACTATGTGCCAGGCACTGTACTAAGCGCTGGGGTGGATACAAGCAGATCGGATTGGACACAGTCCCTGTCCCACGTCTCAATCCCCATTTTACAGATGAGGTAACTGAGGCCCAGAGAAGTTAAGTGACTTGCCCAAAGTCACACAGCTGACAAGTGGCAGAGAGGGGATTAGAACCCCATGACCTCTGACTCCCAAGCCCGGGCTCTTTCCACTGAGCCACACTGCATAATTATTGTGGGGTTAGAGTGAGTTTCAAAGTGCTTAATGGGGACACAGCCAAGTTTTTATCTCCCCTCTACCCCCCACATTGCGGCTTTTAAAATTGTTCCCCTAAATCCCTGTGGCTCCTGGGTGCTTCCATTGTCCACGCTCTTAAATAATAGTAATAATAATAATAATAATAATTGTGGCATTTGTTAAGTGCTTACTATGTGCCAGGCACTGTACTAAGCGCTGAAGTAGATACAAGGTAATTGAGTTGGACCCAGTTCCTGTCCTACATAAGGCTCACAGTCTTAATCCCCATTTTACACATGAACTAACTGAGGCACAGGGAAGTTAAGTTACTTGCCCAAGTTCACACAACACACAAGCAGACAAGTGGTGGAGCCGGAATTAGAACCCAGGTCCTATTGGCTCCCGGGCCCATTCCCCATCCACTAGGCCACACTGCTTCTCCAGACCAAAACTAGTGCCCTAAAGGGGGCTAGTGTTCTAAAGTCAAACTGATGCTGATGTGTCGTGAAACTGCAACAGCATGTAAATGTAGCATGTACATACCATTCTTCAAACTCAAAAAAAATCATAAATTGAGGACTGCCTGTACAGTAGGTCAGTTCAAACTCCCAATTATCAGCAGTCATTTCTTATCTCCTCTGAGGGCTAGCTTCTCTTGCACATACATCACACACAAATTAACTCTCCCATCATGGCCCACAGGTGTCAGGAGTGAATTTACTCTTTTAAACAATGTGAAATAGTCACTTATGTTTTTTCATTCATTCATTCATTCACTCAGTCGTATTTATTGAGTACTTACTGTGTGTACAGCACTGTACGAAGCACTTGGGAGAGTACATTATAACAGTAGACACATTCCCTGCCCACAACGAACTTACAGTCTAGAGGGGGAGATGGTCATTAATATAAATAATTAAATTACAGATATGTAAATAAGTGTGGTGGGGGGAATGAATGAAGGGAGCAAGTTGGGGCGATGCGGAAAGGAGAGGGAGAAGAGGAAAGGGGGGCTTAGTCAGACAAGGCCTCTTGGGGGAGATGTGCCTTCGATAAGGCTTTGAAGGGGGGAGAGTGTAATTGTCTGTCGGATATGAGGAGGGAGGGCGTTCCAGGCCAGAGGTAGGATGTGGGATGCTTAATGGAAAGAACATGGGTTTAGGAGTCAGAGGACGGAGTTCTAATCCCAGCTCCGCCACTCGTCTGCTATGTAACCTTGGGCAAGCCACTCAACTTCTCTGTGCCTCAGTTACCTCACCTATAAAATGGGGATTAAGACTGAGCTCCATGTGGGACAACTTGATTACCTTATATCTGCCCCAGCGCTTAGAACAGTGCTTGGCAAATAGTGAGCACTTAACAAATACCATAATTATTATTATTATATGGGTGGGAGGTCAGTGGCGAGATAGATGAGATGGAGGCACAGTGAGAAGGTTAGCATTAGAAGAGCAGAGTGTATGGGCTGGGTTGTGGTAGAGTAGCAAGGTGAAGTAGGACAGGCCAAGGTGATTGAGTGCTTTAAAGCCAATGGTGAAGAGTTTTTGTTTGACGCGGAGGTGGATGGGCAATGACTGGAGTTTCTTGAGGAGTGGGGAAACATGTCCTGAACATTTTTGTAGAAAAATGGTCCAGGCAGGAGAGTGAAGTATGAATTGGAGTGGGGAGAGACAGGAGGCAGGGTGGTCAGCTATAACATTCTCTTGCGTAACATTCTGTCTTTATCTCAGCAGAAGAAGATGAAATCTCTTCTTTCCAAGCCAAAAGAGCCACAAGCAGAAGCTCTCAGGAGGACATCAACATAAACCAAGACGGAATGGAGCTGGACTGGATGCTTAACTTTGATGATTTTGAAAGCATAGTAGAAGTACCCACTGCCATTGAGCAGACTGATAAAGAGGAGGCACCAGTAGATAAGTAAATTTGCAACTAGTTTAAACAGCAATATGTGGGCAGTAATCTAAGATTTAGTGTAATGCAGGATATGTAAATATAAGGTCCTATTATCATTATAAAGAGCTCAAAGCTCTTTATAGTCATTCATTCCTTCTCATAGCTTCTCTTCCTCAACTCCCTTCCCTGCAAATCTTGAAGGGATTATGATTAGTCTAAACTTTAATTTAGTTAAGATAAGAGGGGAGTTAGTTTTTTTTTATGGTATTTGTTAAGCGATTACTTTGTGCCAGGCTCTGTTCTAAATGCTGGGGTAAATACAAGCTAATCAGTTTGGACACAGCCCATGTCCCATGTAGGGCTCACAGTATTAATCCCCATTTTACAGAAGAGGTACCTGAGACACAGAGAAGTTAGGTGACTTGCCCATGGTCACCCAGCAGACAAGTGCAGGAGCCGGGTTTGGAACCCAGCTCCTTCTGACTCCCAGGCCCATGTTCTATCCGCTAGGCCATGCTGCTTCTCTAAGTGATAATAATAATAATAATGTTGGTATTTGTTAAGCGCTTACTATGTGCCGAGCACTGTTCTAAGCGCTGGGGTAGACATAGGGGAATCAGGTTGTCCCACGTGGGGCTCACAGTCTTAATCTCCATTTTACAGTTAAGGGAACTGAGGCACAGAGAAGTTAAGTGACTTGCCCACAGTCACACAGCCGACAAGTGGCAGAGCTGGGATTCGAACTCATGAGCCCTGACTCCAAAGCCCGTGCTTTTCCCACTGAGCCACGCTGCTTCTCAAGTGATCTACAATATACCTTCCTCTCCCTCTTCTCTCCCTGGCAAGGAGCTCAAGAAGTCATTTTGTTCATCTCTTCCGCCTTCATGGCAGAAAGATAGTTGTCTAGTCTTCAAAATCTCCAGGCAAGAAGACTCCACAACCCTGATCTTCAAACTTTAATTCTTTTTCAAGGGGCCTGGTGTCTCCTATTCAGTCATCTAAATGCATATTTCCCAGCCCATGCTCCCCATGTTCACAGAAATAATGAAACCCTATCATTATTTTCTGGGAGATCTGGTCCAGTGTCAGCCCTGGCTTTCTTCTATCACGTGTCCCGGGTTATCCTTTTAAGGATCGATGGGGTCTGCTCGATTTACCTTTTCAGGTACCTCTTAATAATTTGACCACTATTTTATCTAATCAACATTTGATTCCTTCTAATTTTTTGCTCTAACCCAGCGTATCCAATGATGAAACAGTGATTCCCTCTGGACAGAGTCGCCAATGGGACGGTTTTGATGATATTTTTTCCCAGGTGAGTGTTTGGGAGCTCATTGAGACTCAGGAAAGTAATGTTCTGCTGGTAGTAATCATCTCTTAGGTGCTGCACAAGGTCCTGTATTCAGGAAATGGAATGCTCACCTTCCAGACCGCAGGGCCACTTCTCAAAAGCCAACTGTTTGCTTCATCTCCATACACCATAGAGCTCTGCAGGACCTAAGATGACCCAGATCAATCAGTCAATCAATCAGTGGTACTGATTGAGCTCTTACTACGTACAGAGCACTGTACTAAGCGCTTGGGAGAGTACAGTACAACGGAATTAGCAGACATGCTCCCAGATAGAGAAGCAGCATGGCATAGTGGATAGAGCACGGGCCTGGGAGTCAGAAGGTCATGGGTTCTAATCCTGGCTCTGCCGCATGTCTGCTGTGTGACCTTGGGCAAGTCACTTCACTTCTCTGGGCCTCAGTTACCTCATCTGGAAAATAGGGATTGAGACTGTGAATCCCCCGTGAGACAGGGACTGTGTCCAACTATTCATTCATTCATTCAATCATATTTATTGAGCACTTACTGTGTGCAGAGCACTGTACTAAGCTCTTGGGAGACTACAATACAACAATAAACGGTCACATTCCCTACCCACAACGATTTGCTCCTATTTACCCCAGTGCTTAGAACAGTGCTTGGTACATAGTAAGCACTTAACAAATACCATTATTATAAGTGCTTAGTTCAGTTCTCTGCACACAGTAAGCGCTCAATAAATACGATTGAATGAATGAATCAGGTTCTTCTCGACCTGGTTCCAATAAGAACTGAACTCAGTCAAATACCACTGACTGATCACAGAAAATTTCAAAAAAAAGACATTTAAATGTACAGTCGGCCCCGTTCTTCCTCCTCCTCCTCCTCATAGCTTGTTTTGTCTAGCACTTTCATTTTTCCAAAGCGCTTACACAGAAATCATATAAATCCTCCCAGCACCTTGTGATGTAGGGGAGAGGCAGTTATCATTCCCCCATTTGACAGGTGAGGAAACTGAACCAGAAAGAAATTAAGGGAGATACCCAAGTCCCCATAAACCATTCATTGGTAGAGCTGGGACTAGAACCCAGTTCTCTTGACTCCCAGGAACATGCTCTTTCCACTAAACCACATGGAAGGCAATGGGGATTGAAGGAATCGGGACCTGTGCACAAGGTATAATATGTGGTTGTTTCTAGGAAAAAAAGGCTAAAACCCATGTATTTCTCAAGGATACAAATGCAAGCATCTTCAGGGATTTGTTAATTTCATTCGTTTGAAGTGATAAAAGGCATCTTTGGTTTCCCGTAAAATTGTTTCAGGTATATTTCCTGGTAATATGCAGGTTTACACTGCTTCCCTGGTTTTGATGGCTTATCAGGTCTTATTTCTAATATCCTAATATGTTATAATAATAATAATGGTATTTGTTAAGCACTTACTCTGTGCTAAATGCTGCACTAAACATTGGGGTAGAGCCAAGATAATCAGGTTGGACACAGTCCCTGTCCCACTTGAGGTTCGCAATCCAAGTAGAAGGGCGAACAGGGATTGAATCCCCATTTTGCAGATGTGGAAACGGGCCCAGAAAAGTGAAGTGACTTGCCCAAGGACGCACAGAAGACATGTAGCAGAGCCAGGAGTAGAGCCGTCAGTACAGTGCCCAGTGCTTAGTATAGTGCCTGGCACGTAGTCAGCACTTAACCAATACCATAATGATAATAATAACCTAAGCCCGTCATTAGGCAGGGATTACCTCTATCTGTTGCCCAATTGTAGATTCCAAGCGCTTAGTACAATGCTTTGCACATAACAAGCGCTCAATAAATACTACTGAATGAATGAATGAATAATAACCCTGCACACAATAAGTGCTTAATAAATACGACCGAATGAATGAACCCAGGTCCTCTTACTCCCAGGCCGGTTTTTTTCCACTAGGCCATGCTGCTCCTCTGATGGACGGAGCAAGGTAAAGAAACTGATTTTTGTCCCCTGTGACCAGCCCGGGGGGAGGGGGTGGGTGGGTGGGTCATTATTTAAAATGTTAAAAGGATGAAAGGGTAAGTTAACTAAGGCATCCTTTAACTCTTTTACGGAGTAAACACGGAATTAACACTGAATTACTGAATTATCATTCAGTAATTTTGGAGTTGTGGCCACAAGGGGGCTCAGCAGTGGACTTACTCTTTGGCTTGCTCAAAGTTCCCCGCAGTGGCCAATGGCCACTGGAGCCGTAGCATGGACTTGGATACAAATTCCCCACCCCATCTTATAATAATAATAATTGTGGCATTTGTTAAGCGCTTACTATGTGCCAAACACCGTTCTAAGCTCTGGGCTGGATCCCCCGGTAATCAGGTTGTCCCACATGGGGCTTACACTTTGGATCCCCATTTTACAGATGAGGTAATAATAATAATAATAATATTGGTATTTGTTAAGCGCTTACTATGTGCAAAGCACTGTTCTAAACGCTGAGGTAATCAGGTTGTTCCACGTGAGGCTCACAGTCTTAATCCCCATTTTACAGATGAGCTAACTGAGACACAGAGAAGTTAAGTGACTTGCCCGAGGTCACACAGCACACAAGTGGCGAAGCCAGGATTAACACCCACGGCCTCTGACTCCCAAGTCCGGGCTCTTTCCACTGAGCCACGCTGCTTCTCTAGTCTGCCTAAGCAGAGTCCAGGACCATACTGTCTGAGTCCAGCCTGTGCCCAAACCAGAAGTGAGTCCAAATGGAACCAGAACTGGTTCCAGATCTCACTTCTGGAAGACAGTCACACGCATGCAAGGGCGTTTTTACATGTGTGTGGTTGTCTCAGGGAACTATTGAAACTTGCAGGGTCTCTGCTGTCACCATGCAAAAAAAAACCCACCCTAAAACAGGGGAATCCAGGAGGAAATGTTTGAACCCAGATGGGCTTGCTTTTTCCAGTCTGACCTGATTACCACGGGAGTGGGATTTAATAATAGTAACAATAATAATGATGATATTGGAATCCGTTAAGCATTATGTACCAGGCACTGTACTAAGCATCGGGGTAGATACAAGCAAATTGAGTTGGACACAGTCCCCGGTCCCACATGGGGTCACTGTCTCAATCCCCATTTTACAGATCAGGTAACTGAGGCACAGAGGAGTGAAGTGACTTGCCCAAGTTTCCCAGAGCTGGGTTTAGAAGGCAAGACCTTCTGCTACCAGGCCCATGCTCTATCCACTGCACCATGCTGCTTCCCCTATAGCATGCTGCTTCCCTTGGGCAGCAAATTTGGGCGCTGGGTTCGGCCATGCAAGGCACTAATAATAATAATAATATTGGTATTTGTTAAGTGCTTACTATGGGCCGAGCACCGTTCTAAGTGTTGGGATAGATCCAGGGTAATCAGGTTGTCCCACATGAGGCTCACAGTCTTAATCCCCATTTTCCAGATGAGGGAACTGAGGCACCGAGAAGTCAAATTCACAGTCTTAATCCCCATTTTACAGTAAGGCACCGAGAAGTCAAGTGACTTGCCCAAAGTCACACAGCTGACAGGTGGCGGAGGTGGGATTAGAACCCATGACCTCTGACTCCTAAACCCGTGCTCTTTCCACTGAGCCACGCTGCTTCAATAATAGGTGGCTGCTGAAGTGGTAGGAGTCAGCAATAGTAGAGTGGTAACCCAGTGCCTTCAGGGTAGGGAGTGAGAGAAACTCTGTTTCTACTCTGCCCTCCCCTTCCCATGCCCCACTCCACCCCCTCCTCTACCCCCCAAAAAAGAGATACGACATCTGAATATACATACTGTGCTCAACTCTGCACACTGCCAAATCCAAATCCAATGATGTGAGTTTTTACTTGGGTTACTCTGTATTTCAAATACACTTTCAAAGTGGGCAGTGCGCATGCCTGTTTAGAGTTGTTTAAAGATACCTGTGGGGGAAGATCAAAGAAAAAAGTGTGATTAGTTAGGGAGTTATAGCCTTTCTCCTTGGGTCTCATGCAAAGAGTGTGTTCGAATTTGGAGTGATAACCCAATTTGGGGACAATTGTCACCTTTTCTTCCTCTCCCTCACATATTTTCTGGGTCACTTGCAGGTGAATGGGGAACCTTAGGGTCAAATCAAGGTCTACATCCTTGTCTTTAGTGTTCGACGATGCTACTGACAAGGATGCGGCAGTGACAGTTCATTGACTTTAATGAAAGAGGATTGAGAGTCTCAATCTAACCTGTAGCATTCGGGCATGCTCCAAGTCACCCCAAGGTGACTTAGTGACCTATCCTGGTGGATTAGGACGATGATTACGGGCTAGGCTTCTAAGTAGAAATCTGAACTCCATCAGAAAAAGGAAAGCTGCCAAGAGCATTTATTACTGTCTCTATCTGTTACCGATTTGTACATTCCAAGCGCTTAGTACAGTGCTCTGCACATAGTAAGCGCTCAATAAATACTATTGAATGAATGAATACTGTATGACTTTTATTCGTCATCATCGTCATCTTCATCATCGGTATTTATTGAGCCCCTCCAGGATGTAAAGCAGACTTGTCATGAGTGTGGTTTGGCACTCGGATTTCAACCTCTGATTTCAACCACACAATCTCAGCCCGACAACTATTGTGAGGTGTTGGTTTCCCAAACCATTGATTTTTCTATCCCTTGTTTCTTTTCCTTAGGAACTGTTTTCAAAATCAAGTGTTTCAATGTCAGGAAGTGTCCAGGATCTCAATAGTCCCCACCACCCATTTATGTCAGATGCTCAGTTGGAATACTCTAATGACCTAAGCATGCTGTTAGGTCAGGAGGAGACCAAGAAAAGTCCCTTCCAGTCTCAGAATATAAATCTATTTGAGGCTGTTGGTTCAGAGGACTATGATCAAAGAAGTGGGGTTGAATTATTTCCACAAGAAAGCACTGATGAAAATCACTTTATAAACGAAATGACTTTCACCTTGGACACTGAAAACCCAGAATACAATAATATGGAAGCTGGTCACTCTGCTGAAATAGTCAGATTCGGCCAAAATGAAGAATGGTTCCTGCAGAGTGGTGATGCTCAGGCTGCAGGGCAGAAACAAACCTCAGCAGAAGAAAGAGCTACCCTGTGGGACTTTTCTCGAGGAAAAAGCGATAGTCAAGATAAAGGCATACTTGAGCTACTCCGTGGTTGGGAGGATGATCCCTCCCCCGAAAGAAGAGAAAATGAGGAAAGCGGCATAACCACAACTCTATTCAATTCAAATTTGACAGTACCTGCTCCTGAACAAAGCCTGGGGGGTCAGGCTGAAGAAGAGGGCAGCAGTTGGAACCCTCAAGCTTTTGAAGCATTCCCAATCTTCTCTGAACTAGAGACACGCTCATTTTTCAATTTTGATCACCCAGCCAGTTCTACCTTTGGGGAACTTGGTAATTTAAGAGAGGAGAAAGGAATTACAAAAGATCTGGCAAAATGGTCATCTGAACTTGAAGGTAGCTCAGTCTTATCTGTCTTTAGAAAAACAGTGCAGGAAAAGAGACAAGAAACTGAAGATGAGGGGCTGCCAGCATCTCTTGAACAGAACTGGGTATCTTCTAGTACTGATCAAAAAGAATTTTCTCCTTTCAGGGAGCAAGGTGTCCAAAGTCTACGGTCTTTTCTGGATGATTGGGGGGATCAAAACGATCCTCCTGGTGCCAGAAAAAGTGACAAAAAGGAAAAAGCTGCCCAACTGCCAAAGAGAAGAGACGGTCTAGCTGATCCTGATGAGGAAACCAAAACCAGAAAATCCATCAGAGAATCTTTCACCGAAGGAGATGATTCATTCATTAGTAGCACCACTAATAGCAATAATAGCAATTGGAAGGGATCGGGCTATCTGGATTTAGACCTTTCTCTTGAGGACCAGAGTAAGGCTGTTGTTGAAGATGAGATTAAGGATGTTTTTGACGATAAGTTGCAGGATGTTATGGAAGATAAGTTGCAGAATGTTATGGAAGATAAGGTTCAAGACATTTTTGAAGGTCACATCTTCAAATATTCTCCTGAACAGGTATGATAGCTCATTCTTTCCTTTTCCACTAAAGCCTGTGAAATTTGCTTTTAAACTTAGGTCTGGGTATAAACCACATCTTTTATGTCCATGTGAAATGTAAGAGGAGATATCAGTGTATTTTATTCCAGCTGCTGAACAGAGAAAACGTCTTGGTATCTGCATTTACATTTTTATTCCAGCCCATTCCTAGCACACTGTCGATTCCCTCGAAATAATCAAAGACATTAGATTTCCGCTCTTTGGGGCATTTTGCAAAGCATAGTCACTGCCAGGATGCTTCCAAAGTCCTCCCTTTCTATGTCATTCCCAGCCACAGGAAATGAAAGCACCCTCCAGCAGTAGGAAGAATTTGCTTTGTGTCCCAGAGCAGATAGTAGGGGGGAGCATGAGCAGTGAATCATTCACCTAGGCTGAATGTGAGCAGAACACTGACCTACCGAAAAGAACACCTCTTCCTAGGACAGCAAATCCCCGGCAGCTCGTTTGTTTACCAAAGAAGAGCTGTCATCTGTGGGAGATTCTTGCAACATCACTGGTTCTGCTGAACTACATTCCTTCAAGTGCAAAATGCTGACGACTACGAAGCGGCAAATCAGCCACCGCAAGTTGGTTGGTTGAGGACATTTGTCTTAGAGAAAGGAATTACATCCTATTCATCTGGGGACAGTTTTGGGTTTGGGTTAAGGTGCTCAGACATCCCAATTTGGGGGGACAGTCCCAAAATTTCAGGGTTTGTCTCTCCTGCTTTATGTTCTTCAAGGATATATTCGTGTCCCAAAAGATTTAAAGGAAAAAGTGGTAAACTGAGATGTGTGTGGTCACCTAGGGAGACAGAAGGGTTAATGGGGAAAAGAAGGGAGGGCAGTTTCCCCAAGTGCCAGGCCTAATGCAGAGACTGGGGCACCTACTCCAGGGCTCAGGGTTGAGGGTAGCCCAGTATGGATGGCAGGGGATGGTGATAGGTGGTAAGTACCCTAGTCCGCTATTTCACCTTCTTCTCTTCCTTGCTTTCTCCCTCTTTCCTTCCACTTCCCCTCTCCCTGTCCTCTTTTGACCCCCTGTCCCCATTCCAACTAGAATGGCTAGATTTCCTAGTGAAGATGGGATTTTTTTTTTTAGGACCAGCTTCCTTCAAAACTGAATAAATGAATGAAGGTTCCATTGCTGCCCAACCTATAACAGTGATGGTTCACTTGCAAGTCAGGTGGAAACATTGGCCAAATATGCAGAGGGAAATCTGTCCTTCTGGGGAAAAATCTATATATAGATAGTTATAGATATCTCAATCCACATGTTTGCAAGTGGCACATGTTTTCAGCTTTTTTTTTCTTTCACTCAAACCAAAGGGGATTGGCAGATTTTAAAGTTTGTTGTCACGTTTCAGGATTGAAAGTTGAGTTTATGTAGGCATTCATTTTTAGCCAAGAGATCACGTGCTCATGTTTGCTTCCCGATTGGCCTGAAAATCAGCCTGATTGTCAGCTGCTCCTCAGGAATGCTGTGAGCTTCATGCTGTTTTCCTCACCCTCTTACCATTCTGCTGGAATTCTAGGGAATATCATGAGGATCTCCAGCATATAGTTGATGTTAAAACCAGCATTTCTCTGCTTAAATTGGTGAGACTATTGGTATCAAAGAACTCCAATCTTGTTTCTGTTTCCCACTAATTACTGGTTCCTATTCAGATATATTAGCAAAATGGTTTTTTTTTTTCATATAGCAAACCAGTTTTAGCATGCTTTGATTGCATTAGGACCTATTCTGCCTCTAGGTTCATTGATCAGACATAGGGTCTCGATCGGTATTATGCGTTTGAGACATAATAATAAAAATATTAATTGTGTTTGTTAAGCACTTAACATATGCCAAGCACTGTACTAAGAGCTGGGTTAAACTCACAGTATATGCAGAACAGACAGCCCCGGGCCCATGTGGAGCTCATAGTCTAAGTAGGAAGGCAAACAGGTGTTGAAACCCCGTTTTACAGGTGAGGAAACTGAGACCCAGAGAAGTGAAGTGACTTGCCTGAGGTCACACAGGCAAGTGGTGGAACTGGGATTGGAATCTGGGTCTTCTGACTCCTTGGCTTCTGCTCTTTCCACTAAGCCAAACTGCTTTCCTTGGTGAAATTTATCAGAGATATATTTTTCTCCTCCACCTCCTCATTATTCTTGTTAGGTAAGGAATCATGGTCTAGTGGAAAGAGCACAGGGCTGTAAGGTGAGTAGCGTTCTAATTCCAGCTCTGCAACTGGCCTGCTGTATGGCCTTGAGCAAGTCATCTGATGGCTCTGGGCCTCATTTTCCACATCTGTAAAATGAGGATAAGATAGCTTGTGAGTGTCATATGGGAGAGGGACTGTGTCTGATCTGTTAATCTTGCCTCCACCCCAGCGGTTAAGCACATAGAAAAGCACTTCATAAGTACCATAAATATTATTCTCTTTTCCAGGATGGCTTATTGAATACTGCGGGTGAGACACTGGTGCCTGCTTCTGAGGCAATATATATCTGGGGGTAGGCCCCCTTGATAATAATATGTTATGGGCTTACTATGTGCCAAGCACTGTACTCGGTGCTGGAGTAGATATGCAGTATATGCAGATAAGGCACATTCCCTGGCCCCTTTGGGGCCCTTGGGGATCATTACAGACCATAACCTCAGGTCATGAGCAAAATTTCAGGTGATTCCTTTCCCTGGGAGAAGTTTGAGGTAGAGGGGACCAGGGTTTTCCCACTTAGCTCTTTGGCCCTGTTGGGATGTGGCCTTGGTGGCATTATGGAATGTTTCCTTCCTTTATTGGTCAAAGAGATTTCACTTTGGTTCCCTCTTTCCCTGCTGTCCCAGCCCCCATTTTTAAATTTCCTATGAGAGGAAGAGGAAGCTGTCTTCTTTGCTCCCCACTTTGTAATAATAATAATAATAATAATAATGTTGGTATTTGTTAAGTGCTTACTATGTGCCGAGCACTGTTCTAAGCGCTGGGGTAGACATAGGGGAATCAGGTTGTCCCACGTGGGGCTCACAGTCTTAATCCCCATTTTACAGATGAGGGAACTGAGGCACGGAGAAGTTAAGTGACTTGCCCACAGTCACACAGCCGACAAGTGGCAGAGCTGGGATTCGAACTCATGAGCCCTGACTCCAAAGCCCGTGCTCTTTCCACTGAGCCACGCTGCTTGTAGTTTGGCCTAGAAAGGCTGCTCCCTGCACTCTCCTTTGATGTGCCAATGCTCCAACTTCAGGGCCTGGTCTACTCTAGGAAGTAGCTAACAGCAGAGACGTTTGCTGACTGAGTGTAAATAACTGTCCAGAGTCAACTGCAAAGGGAACTAATCCCAAGCTAGTAAAACACATGCACGCATGAGTTAATGAGAATGGGAAACTTTAGCCGATGCAAGTCATGGGTCCCAAGTGCCTGGTTGAATAGTTAATTGGGGAATTAAATCTTTAGTGTAATTTGGACAGAATCGTTAATTGAATCAGGTAGCTGTCCACCTTTATTGTGGACATGGGGAGGATGGGCTAAGGAATGCCCATTTGATTGGCATAAGAGAGAAAGAGATTCTATCAAAGCTATCAAGTCCCTTTAGATAGTAGATGTATATGTATTGAAACATGAGTCTTTTTGTGTTTCCTTTCTGCCTCCTTTTCTAGCAAAATTCTCTGAATTTTGATTCAATATTGGCCATGCCTGGAAGTTATCCATGGACTGATGTAGGGCAAACCAGTTCAAATCTTCCAGTTTCACTGGAAGACCAATCTTGCCAGAATAATCAAAAGTCCAGGTAGGATGGAGAAGTGCTAGTATTATTTAGCATTTAGATTGCACTTTTTATTTGCAAATGACTTTACAGTTGTTTGTATTAGTTATTCTGGGCAACAACCCTGTAAACTGCTAAGTAGACTTGCTCTGCCCATTTCTTTCTGTAATTTGCTCCAGTTTCAGTTTTCCCTGCTGGAGTGCATGCTCCTTGAGGTCAAGGATCAAGCCTCCTTCTTCTACTGAAGTCTCCCAAGTGCTTAGTTCAATGATCTGCACACAGCAGACACTCAATAAATACTATTGATTGATTTTGATCAGTTGCCAGGCTCTTTATTTCTTCCCCTTCTTTTACTTTTCATTTCAGATGAGTTAGGCTTAGTATGTAAATTATGTCATCAATTCTGGTAGTCTGGCTCGTAATATACATCCCCATTTTATACAGAAGTGGAGTATATGGACACACTTCTTTAATTCTTTAATGTAAGCAGTTTCTTTAATGGTTGTGCCACCATGTTTTCTTGTTCTATTTTCTCCTGAGCTCCCCTCCTTCATTCCTTGATGATTCCTCTCTTTAACGAATCTCATTTTGTGATCAGTGTGCATACCATGAAGCGAAAAGCAATATTTTATATGTGGAGCAAAATACTAGTCCCCCAGTTTGACGTTATGTGGTAGTCGAATGGGTTTTGCTGCAATTGGGATTTTCCTAACCTTCTTTCTCTCCTTCCCTGTTTCGGTCAGCCTGGAGGAGAAATGCTCTTCTACTCAAGAGGAAGATGCAACAGAAACAGTTTGTGGGCTGGCTCTTGAACTCTCTGATCTCAAGTAAGACCTTCCTCTTAGATCTTTTACGGAGAAGACCCTCACAGAAGATGTGTAAGCTCCTAGTGGCGGGGAACTTTTCTGCCAACTCTTTTATAGTTTTATAGTTTATTCTCCCAAGAGGTTAATATAGTGCTCTGCACATGAGAAGTGCTCCATAAATATCATTGATTGATTGATCCAAATAAGTACGATTGAATGAATGAATGAATGAATGAATGATTGGGATCAAGCTAACTCAACTACCTACAGCAGAGACTCAAATACAATTGAACAAGAACAAGCCACAAATACCAAAAATCCCCATTTAAAAAGCAAGAAATGACACTACTCTGCAAACTAACAGAAATTCATTAATGTTTTTATTTTTTTCCGGTGTCTATCATTTTACTTTCCTGCCTCCGGTCAGGTTTTAGGAAGCTGCCCCAGTCTGGGTTGCCGTGGGTTCCATTTTTCAACACAGGCTTAGTATGTAAATTATGTCATCGATTCTGGTTGTCTGGCTGTAATTTGTGTCCCCATCTTATACAAAAGTAGAGAATATGGACACGCTTTAGCAGTTTCTTTAATGGTTGTACCACCATGTTTTCTTGTTCTATTTTCTCCTAAACTCCCCTCCTTCATTCCTTGATGATTCCTCTATTTAAGGACTCTCACGCATTCGTTCATTCAATAGTATTTATTGAGCACTTACTATGTGCAGAGCACTGTACTAAGTGCTTGGAATGTACAAATCGGTAACAGATAGAGACAGTCCCTGCCCTTTGACGGGCTTACGGTCTAATCGGGGGAATCTCATTTTGAGATCGGTGTGCAGACCATGAAGCCAAAGTTTAATGCTTATTCATGTTGGAATGTATTTGAGTCTCTGCTGTAGGTGGTTGAGTTAGCTTGATCCCAATCATTCATTGACTATTTAAAAAATAGTCATGTTTTGGGTAGTATTTAGGAGGTTCCTGGAATTGGATGGAGAAGACTTATCTTTGGCTGACTCACATGCTTTTTCCCTTCTTCCTAGCCGGCTGGTCATGAACACCTACAAGAAAATGAAGCGCTTCAAGGGACAGAAGGGGCAATACAATACAACTTTCTTTTAAGGGAACAAAGAACCTTCCTTACCCCGGAAAGAAATGTTAAATGTTGTAGATCTAGGTCATACCTTAGAGCAAACAAATTTGAAACACTTGTCCTAAATCCTTCATAATACTCAAGGTGGGGTGCTCTTCTTCTATTACAGTGTTTTTTTAAAAGAAAGTGGGTAGGCTAATGCCAAGGAGCTAGCTGTTTGGGGGGTGGGGGGGTAAAGGGCTTCTGTTCCAGCTGGAATGGGTCTTTCTTTCAACATCAGGGTGTAAAAAAGTAGGCCCAGAGTATGGATCACATCCCAATTTTAGTTTTTTCACTAAGATTTGAGTTATAAATCTGGGCTGTGGGGTGGGGAGGCAGATTAAAATAGCTGTTTTTCAGTCTCATCGATCTACCCAGAGTAGATTTTCAGTCATCTTCAAGCAACTAAAGATAACTGAAACTTTTAGTCAGAATAAAAACATACAAAAATGGTTAAAGAGATAAGGTCCTGCCTTTGTCCAGGAGTGAGTCTGAGTAACATATTTTAAAAGGATTTTAGCTTAGCAATGTTAGTTTGAAGAGGACTGTAACGCTAAATATGCTTAAGGTTATTTATTTATTCCTTGAAAACTCAGTATTTCTTTCTAAGGGGGAAAAGGTGTCTTTGTACCTCTACTTTTGCTTTAAGCATTTAGATCTTAGGACATATTCCAATTGGTTGTTTTTTTTTCCACTACAATTTAGGTTATAGATTCAGGTTGGGGGATTAGAATAGATGTTTGTTTGGCTCTACATATACCCAGAGTAAGTTTTCAGCCACGTTCAAACAACTAAAGATAATTGAAACTTTTAGTCAGAATAAAAACAGAAAAGTGGCTGAGATAAGATCCTGGCTTTGCCCAGGAGTCATTCTGGGTAGTACCTTTAAAAGGATTTAGTGGCTTAGTAGAGTTAATTTGAAGATGACTGTAATGTTATATTTGCTTAAGAAGATGAAATAGGTTTAATACGTTTTTGTTGCAAATTACATATCATTTGGTTAAGGTTATTTATTGAAAGATTAGTATTTATTTTCTGAAAGGGAAAAGGTCCTTTTTGTACCTCTTCTTTTGCTTAATGTTCATTTAGGTCTTAGAATAACAACAATAAAATAAGATTATTTAAAACAAGTCTCAGGTGTGTTGTCATGTAGCTCGTTCAGTCCCCTGACAATGTAGTACCTGTAATGTTCCAAGCCACCCTCAACCCATTTTTCCAAGGAGTTCCAAACAGTTTTCCTCTTCCTGTAGTCTCCATATAACACGCCTGGGAAGTGACAGAGGAGGAGAAAAAGGAGCAGGGACCGCTCACCCTATTTTCTAACTTGGGGAACTGGCACAGAGGGGAAGGACATGTCTGAAGATTGCAAACTATCAGGATCAGGAATCCTTCCATGTTTCCCCCAGGAACTCCTGTTTTGCTGCAGTTTTAAAGAATATTAATCAGTACCATCATCTTTGAATGGCAAGGCCAACAAAATGTAGTCCTTAGCCTAGGAAACTGGTTGCAGAAAACTTTCAGTCTCTATTACTTGGTTTGAACCTAGCCCATGGTGAAGCCCCCTGGGGGTGGTTGCCTCATTCAAAGAGTACTTGGTCCCACTCTCATTCTTCCCCTCAATTAAGAAGTCAGTATTCCTGATGCTGAGGGGCAGAAAATATCTATCAGTAGACTCCTTCCTCATCAGCTGGACACAATTCTTCAGCTGCTGTGTGGCCCACAGGGGATGAAACTGTCCTATACATATATATATATATATATCCTGAGCTTCTTTACAGATGGGATTTGGCCAGAGTTCAAGACAATAGTAGTAATAATAATAAAAAATTTTTTAAAAAGGTGGTATTTGTTAAATGCTTACTATGTGCAAAGCACTGTTCTAAGCGCTGAAGGATACAAGGTGATCAGGTTGTCCTACATGGGGCTCACAGTTTTAATCCCCATTTTACAGATGAGGTAACCGAGGCACAGAGAAGTTAAGTGACTTGCCCCAAGTCGCACAGCACATAACAGTGCCAGGATTATAATCCAGAGTGTGGATTATAATCCAATGGCTCCTACTCCATTCTAATCCTCCTTGACCTCTCTGCTGCCTTTGACACTGTCGACCATCCCCTCCTCCTCCACACCTTATCTCACCTTGGCTTCACGGACTCCGGACTCCGTCCTCTCTCTCCCGGTTCTCCTCTTATCTCTTTGGCCGGTCATTCTCGGTCTCCTACGCTGGAGCCTCCTCCCCCTCCCATCCTTTAACTGTTGGAGTTCCTTAAGGGTCAGTTCTTGGACCTCTTCTGTTCTCCATTTACACTCACTCTCTCGGTGAACTCATTCGCTCTCACGGCTTTGACTACCATCTCTACGCAGATGACACGCAGATCTACATCTCCGCCCCTGTCCTCTCCCCCTCCCTTCGGGCTCGCATCTCCTCCTGTCTCCAGGATGTCTCCACCTGGATGTTGGCCTGCCACCTAAAACTCAACATGAGCGAGACTGAGCTCCTCATCTTCCCTCCCGAACCCGGTCCTCTCCCAGACTTCCCTATCACCGTGGATGGCACGACCATCTTTCCCATCTCTCGGGCCCACAATCTCGGTGTCATCCTTGACTCGTCTCTCTCTCGTTCACCCCACGCATCCTATCCGTTACCGAGACCTGCCGGTTTCACCTTTACAATATCGCCAAGATCCACCCTTTCCTCTCCACCCAAACGGCTACCTTACCGCTACGGGCTCTCGTTATATCCCGGCTAGACTACTGTGTCAGCCTTCTCTCCGATCTCCCTTCCTCCTCTCTCGCCCCGCTCCGGTCTATTCTTCACTCCGCTGCCCGGCTCATCTTCCCACAGAAACGATCTGGGCATGTCACTCCCCTTCTTAAACACCTCCAGTGGCTGTCTATCAACCTCTGCTCCGAACAAAAACTCCTCACTCTAGGCTTCAAGGCTCTCCATCACCTTGCCCCTTCCTACCTCTCCTCCCTTCTCTCTTTCTACCGCCCACCCCGCACGCTCCGCTCCTCTGCCGCCCACCTCCTCACCGTCCCTCGGTCTCGCCCATCCCGCTGTCGACCCCTGGGCCACGTCCTCCCGCGGTCCTGGAACGCCCTCCCTCCTCACCTCTGCCAAACTCATTCTCTTCCCCTCTTCAAAACCCTACTTAAAACTCACCTCCTCCAAGAGGCCTTCCCAGACTGAGCTCCCCTTCTCTCTCTATTCCCTCTACCACCCCCCCCTTCACCTCTCAGCAGCTTAACCCTCTTTTCCCCCCATTTCCCTCTGCTCCTCCCCCTCTCCCTTCCCATCCCCTCAGCACTCTGCTCAACTGTATATATTTTCATTACCCTATTTATTTTGTTAATGAAATGTACATCGCCTTGATTCTATTTAGTTGCCATTGTTTTTACGAGATGTTCTTCCCCTTGACTCTATTTATTGCCATTGTTCTCGTCTGTCCGTTTCCCCCGATTAGACCGTAAGCCTGTCAAACGGCAGGGACTGTCTCTATCTGTTGCCGACTTGTTCATTCCAAGCGCTTAGTCCAGTGCTCTGCACATAGTAAGCACTCAGTAAATACTATTGAATGAATGAATGAATGTGTCTAGCGGTGAGAGCAAGGAAAACAGGTTTTTTTAGGTAGCTCCACTCCCCATTCACTGTGTAACCCTGAATAAATTAACCCCTCTGAACATCACTGTCTTCATCTATAGAATGGGATGCGAAATGCTAGCTCTTATTATTATATAGCACCTTTAGCTGAGCAGCTGAAATCACAGTACTTAACTCTACTATATTTTTCCTATCTGTAATTTATTTTAATATCTGTTTCCCCCTCTACACTGTAAGCTTCTTATAGTGTACTCTCCCAAGGGCTTAGTACTGTGCTCTGCACACAGTAAGTGCTCAATAAATTAATTTCACTGACCAGAGCTGTACTGATAGGGTAGTAAATGAGGTATGGGATTCAGTCACGAGACTGAGGCATGCGGGAATATGCACAAGGCAGAGAATTGTCTCAGGTTCTTAAGAATAATAATAATAATTGTGGTATTTCTTAAGTGCTTACTATGTGCCAAGCATTGTAGTTAGTGGTGGGGTAGGTACAAGATCATCCGGTCCCACTTACGGCTCATAGTCTAAGTAGGAGGGAGAACAGGTATTGAATCCCCATTCTGCAGATGAGGTTCACCAAGGCACAGAGAAGTTAAGCAACATGCCCGAGGTCACATGATACGCAAGTGGCAGAACCGGCATTCGAACCCGTGTCCTCTAACTCCCAGGCCTGGGCTCTTTCCATTAGGCCACACAGCTTCTGTCGCTACTGTCAGCAGCCTCCCAATCCAGATTTGTCACCAACCACCATCTATCTCATCCTCCTGCCATTGTCAGTAAAAAAGGAGTTCGGGATTATTCTTCTTCCCCTTTGGCAGGAGGAGAAACTGAGACCCAGGGAGTGACTTCAGAGTCACTCTGTAAATCCAGGAAGGCAACTCAGCTATGCCATTTCCAGGATATCATTCCCCAGAAAAGCTTGTAGGCCAAGGACTTTCACTTCCTTGCTCTGCGGCGCAGAACACAGCATGGTCTTAATGAAAAATAAAATACTGCGGGTCCAATGTCGGTGAATACAAAATGCCAGTGAACTGTAAAGACAGCCTGGGAGAAATATATTTTAGGATAATAAAATGCTTTACTTAGAAAAAGAACAATGAGTCAAACACCACGACAAACTCTGGGAAAAAATTTGGAAACTTAGTCATTCTGACAGAAGCACATTTTGTCTTGAGCAACCAGCCCTTCTGCTGGGCCTTCTCCCACCACCCCTGAAGTATGCCCAGCATGACCTTTTAACAACCAGCCTGTCAAGCTGGGCCAAGTAACCAGTTCTCTTTAGACTCTTCTGGGGTGGTCAATTGAGACAGCTTTTTCTGGAGAAAAGTGTTCAGAGATTTCATATGGAAATTGACTGAAAAAGATATAGAAAGAAGCCTGGCAATTTGGGTTAGCGCCTCACCTTCTACGGTAGGCATGAATCCTGGTTGCCACACCCTGCTG
This sequence comes from Ornithorhynchus anatinus, assembly GCF_004115215.2. NCBI lineage: Eukaryota > Metazoa > Chordata > Mammalia > Monotremata > Ornithorhynchidae > Ornithorhynchus > Ornithorhynchus anatinus. The sequence continues at coordinate 108,845,774 of NC_041749.1, read as the reverse complement.
TGTCCAGCCTTTTCAAGAAGACAACACAAAGGTCCTGAGAGGATTCACCTTAAGGGAGGTATCTCTCCCTTTACCGGAGAATCCCAAGGCAGAGATCTGTTCTTGAGAGAAGTTCCAGCAAGGGCCTACAGAGGAAGCGAGTAGTGGGAATGGCAAAGATGCTCCTAAACTCAGTTCTCACTCATCCTTCCCTGTGCCCCACACCAGCTCTGGCAGAATCTTCCATTCGAGCCCTCCTCCGTCACTGATGGCCATACAAACTTCTGAGGCGCCATGGCTCTCTAGTGCAGAAGTTGAAGAGTGCTCATAAGGAGAAAGATGAAGAGAAAGAGGTCCTGGGAACCTGGGAACCTGAATTTAAAAGGAGACAAAACATGAAAAAAAAAGCACTTTAATTCATAGGCTCCTGTAGGTTATAGTCTGGCAACGTTTCATCAGGACTCAGATTTCAATGCTTGTCGGTCTGCGGTTGTGAATAGCTGTTAGAAGAGGCCCTCTCTGTCTGTCCTTATGCTGCCCTCAAACGGCTACTTGGGGTCACACTTCAAAAGTGACCAAACAATGTTTCCCTCCTAGGAGAAATGGTTACTAAGCCAGTCTCTTCATTCGCATTCACAGGGCAGCTCACACTGAAATTCTGTTTGTTAGGTGCCATTATTTCAGTCCCACATTCTCCCCATTTAAAGTCGAGGAAAGTGGAGCCTGTTCTTCAAGTTAAATAAGCCAGTGCTTTCTCCACCTCAGGGCTATTTGCTAGCTTTCAGCGAGAGTCTTGATTTTTAGTGTTTTATATACTTTTTTAGGTCATGGCAAACAAGATAATAGGAGTTTACAGCTCTCCAAAAATTACAAGGGTCAGTATCCTGTTTACAGTCAACCTGAGATTTGTCTAAATACCCGAACAAATATGCCCACTGTGGCTCCCCCTTGCTCAGAGCCTCCCTCCTGCCGGGAACTCCCTCTCCCTCTTCAAAACGCTACTAAAATCCCAACTCCTCCAGGAAGCCTCCCCTGACTAATCTCTCCTCTCCCCACCTTACTTTCTCTCCCTACAGTATCACCCATGCACTGTAAACACATCCCCCTCCAGGCACTCAGGTCCTCATCTACCCCCATCCCCCCCACTAATGTACATATTTACACTCTTCGCTTCCCCTTCCTGTAATTTATTTTAGCGTCTATCTCCCCGGCTAGTTGTAAACTCCTTGAGGGCAGGGACCTTTTGTACTTACACTATTAGTACTCTCCTGAGCACTCAGTACAGTGCTCTGCACACAGTTCGTCTTTAATGAATACCACCGAATGAGGGGTAGATCCAGTTGGCCTACAGTTCCCCAGGAAGACGTTCTGAATCCGAATCCTCCCAATTTTGAAAATAGGAAAATCGAAGGTCCTCGCTTCCCTTCACCCCCTACTCGCTCTCGGTCCCAAATAAAATTAAAAGCCACCTGTGAAGCCAGCAGAAGTCGATACTTTCTCAGCCAGTGTCCCATGGGACCCATTTGTCTCAGATGGGCTAGGCACCTTGCGCCACCGAGGGGCATCGACCGACCGACCAGGCCACTTTCCAATTGAGTTCCGCGATGGGTAGTTGTACACGGACCGGTAGTCATTCCTGGTCAGGGGACAGAAGCGCCTGGTGTGGGCCTTGTCCTGGGTGGCCCCACACTGAGGGCAGGTGTAATCCCTCAGGACGGGACACAGCACCCGCCCCGCCGAATCCTTCAGGTCGTGCGACTGGTAGATGTGGCGCGACTCCCCATTGTGTTTGCAGAAGGAACAAGAGGAGTTCGCCTTAGGTTTGGCACCCAGGAGGGGACTGCCTTCTGGGTGAGAGGCTTGCGGGGTCTCCCTTGACCCAGAGGTGCCCATGTTATCCCAGCTGTTCCAGGAACTCAGCTCCTCCCGGATGGCTCCCACCACTTTTGCCAGGCCCAAATAGTCCTTCCACAAGTTAAAGGCCTGCATCTTGGTCTGCTGCGAGCTGAGTTTACCGGGAGGCGTCAGGGACATCTGTGCCCCCAAGAGCTGGGGGGGAGGGGGGGAACGCACACACACACACACAAAAAACAAAAACCCATTGCTCTTCAGCAGCCAATCAGGGATATAACAAACTTAGCTGACCACCCTGCTCCTCCCCTCAGCCTGGAGACTTGGAGTCTGGGTTGGGTTTTTTGTTTTTTTCTTTCATTTTGCCTCTAGGAGTAGGGTCTGGGGGGGGGAGGGGGAGAAATCACTCCAGATAAATTCTATAGCGAAGATGATCTCACTGGATAGTTAAGATTCAACAGCTAAGAAAGGAGAACTCAAAGGAGAATCTGCTTTCTTCCCCTCTTTCCCTAGCCTTTTTCGAGGAAAGGCCTGGGCATACCACCTCCCTGCGTGGCAGGGAGATGGGGATTCCAGAATATTCTCCCCACGCACGGCCACGGGACCGGACACCTCATCTTTAATAATAATAATGATGATGGCATTTGTTAAGCGCTTACTGTGTGCCAAGCACCGTTCTAAGCGCCGGGGTAGATACGAGGTAATCAGGTTGCCCCACCTGGGGCTCACAGTCTTAATCCCCATTTTCCAGATGAGGTAACTGAGGCACAGAGAAGTGAAGTGATTTGCCCAAAGTCACGCTCCCAAGCCCCTGCCCTTTCCACTAAACCACACTGCTTCTCTAATCCGCTGCATCCGTGGAAGGGGTGGGGCAGAAAATTGGGATTGTGCCTGCGGTGACTGGGGGGGCGGATTAAAAGGGGGGGCAGAAGGGGAGCGGGCCAAAATGTTAACAGCAAAAAAGAGAATCTGCAGGAGGGATGGGGGGAGTAGTAGAGCTAGGTCTGCACACCCACCTGAGCATTGGACTGAAATTTCGGCTCGGATCCCTTACACCTCTGCTAATCCTAACCACTCGCCCCCCACCCTACCTCGGCGGGGGCCGCAAAAAGCCTAATTACCCCTCCCCTCCCTCCCAACTCCACCGCGTGTTCTCGGAGTAGGGATAGAACCAACCCGCTGATCTCCGATCTTCCCCAGCGCTTAGAGTAGTGCTGGACGCATAGTAAGCGCTCAACAAACCCCACGATCGTTATTATTACTGGCATTATTCCTGAACCGGCCCCGCTCGCCCCCTTCTCCCACGACTGGCCCGAGGTGCGAACCTCTCGGCCGGTTGAATACCCGCCGTTCGGTTGCTTAGAGCCGGAGGAGGCGGTTCGTTCGCCTCCTCCAAATCTACCTGGAAGCAGGAAATCGGCCATGATTATAAAACGTTTTGGAAGGGGAGCCTAGCAGCAGGATGCATTTTTCAGCCCCGACGTCTACCTCCTTCGCGGGATGGGGGGAGGGAGGTGTCTTTCTGAAGGGCCCAATTGAGGTTTGGTTTTCGGCCCTCGAGCCCTTTGTCCTGCCCCTCCCCCTCCTCGGCTGTCTTGGAGCTGCTGAATCCTACCTGTCGCTTAGAGTGGGAACCTTTCTGGCACAAAGAGCCTTAGTGGGGGGTGGCGTGGGGGGCGGGGGGCGCAAACCCCTGGTTTCTGTTCTGACTCGGACCCTGAGTCGCTTCGGACCCAAATCCAAGCCCCACCTGGTAAGGCTGCTTGCTGGGAAAGAAAATCTACTTCAGGGGTCACGTTGTCCTTTTAGTCTGTTAAACACCCGCCCACATCCTTTTTTTACTCCATTATAGCTGATTTGGAGACGCGCTGGCGTCTTGGGGAGGGAGGGCTAGGGGGTATGCAAACAGCTTTACTGCTTTTCAATAGATTCCGCTCCAAGACCTCCAGACAGACTTGGTTCCAGTTGATCTTGGGCTGGGTGAGGGCTTGGCTTACCGTTTTCCTGTTCAGGTCCCCGAATGAAAACCTCTTTTTTTTTCCGAACCCTGATTTCTCCACCCGCAGGAGGATTTGTGGGATGCGGGGACGCTGAATGCTCAGACGACGGTGGGACTGTTTGCCACTTTTCCAAACCAGGATCCTAGCCTCTCCGGGCTTAATAAGGAGTCTTTCTCTCTACACCTTCCAAACTCGAAAAGTGGGAACCTCTTGACTGTAAACTCACTGTGGGCAGGGAATGCGTCTACCAACTCTGCGTTGCAGTGTACTCTCCCAAGCGCTTGGTACAGTGCTCTGCACATAGTAAGCGCTCAATAAATACACGTTAGGAAAAGAAAGAACAGCAAAAAAACCAAAACCCCATCACTCTCCAAAGGAAACATGAATATAAAAGCCAAAGTGTCCTGCTTTTGGCCGCGCGAATGCAATGGGGCGGTCATCCTTGGACAGGATGTGCTGCGCAAGTCCCAACACCCCTTCTAGCGGGCAGGATCTGGGGCGTGATTACAACGAACTCTGGATTATCAGGTTATAATTTATCGGCGGCCCTCCCGCTTCCCGGAGTGTGTGCGTGGGGGCGCGGAGGGAGAGAGAGAGAGAGGCTGAGCCGAGTCGTTTCCAGCTTTGCCTGCAAGAGCTGTGGCAGCGAGAAAGGCTTGGAGTGAAACTCCACGGCATCGGATTCAAGGATTCTTCCCCCCCCCCCCCCCCACTTATTCTCATTCCAACGCAGCCCGCACACTTGGCTCCTCTAACAACCCACCTACCCGGCGACGACCCCTTCCTCAGGCCCTCCCTCCAGCGAGGAACTCCCTCCCTCTTCACATTCGCCAAACCACCAGGCTCCCTTTTCAATGCCCTTCTGAAATCCCAACTCCTCCAAGAAACCTTCCCTGACAAATCATGCATCTCCCCTTCCCCATTTCTCCTCCCTCCCGCTTGCTGCCTCAGCCATGCACCGAGACACTTAGGACACTGCTCTGCACACAGTAAGCCCCACGTGGGACAACCTGATTCCCCTATGTCTACCCCAGTGCTTAGAACAGTGCTCAGCACATAGTAAGCGCTTAACAAATACCAACATTATTATTATTAGTAAGCGCTCTATAAATAGGATCGATGCACTCTGTCCCATCCCTGAGCACCCTAACTACCCCACCCTCACCCCCACAGTACTTACGTCCATCTCCTTAGACTCGGTTGCTCCCCGTACCTGTAATTTATCTTAAGGTCTGTCTCTCCCGTTAGACTGTAAACTCCTGGTGGGCGAGGATTGTGAATGCCACTCGACTGAATTAAACTCTCTCAAGCACTTTGCACCGTGCTCTGCATCTGCAAAGTGCTCAGTAAATATCACTGATTGAGTGATCAATCCTAATACAGTGCCACAATTCTCCTGATGGAGATTGTGGGTTTGTGTTTTAAATTTAGCCACCACCCCTCATTCACAACTGGAACGGCGTGGGATTGCCCCCTCTCAGTGGGCTGTGGGTCTACCACGTTTGCTCCCTGTGCAGTGAGTGTGCAGTGAGTCATGAGTGATGCAAATCCAGCCAGTGAAGAGGAAGAATTGCCTAGAGCCACTCCACCGAGGTTAACAATGGGAATTAATAATTATGGTAATCATGATAATGATGGTATTTGTTAAGTGCTTACTGCGTGCCAAGCATTGTTCTAAGCACTGGGGTAGATACAAGGTAATTGGTTGTCCCACGGTGGGCTCACAGTCTTAATCCCCATTTTACAGATGAGGTAACTGAGGCAGAGAGAAGCGACTTGCCCAAAATCGCACAGCTGACAAATGGCGGAGCCGGGATTAGAATCCACGACCTCTGACTCCCAAGCCCGTGCTCTTGGCACTTGCTAAGCGCTTACTAGGTGCCAGGGTAGATACAAAATAATTGGGTTGGACACAGTCCCTGTCCCACGGGGGGCTCACAGTCTTCGTCCCCATTTTACAGATGAGGTAACTGAGGCCAGAGAAGTTAGATGACTTGCCTATAGTCACACAGGAGACGTGGTGGAGCCGGGATTAGAACCCAGGTCCTTCTGACTCCCAGGCCCGTGCCCTATCCACTAAGCCATACTGCTTGTCAGCCACAGAAGACTGAACCACCTGTGCAATGGACATGTTGGTGTGCCTGAGCTGGACACCACTAGGTTTCCCCTTAAGGAGGATTTTTTATTATTCATACTTTCTGGGGGGTTTCTTGTTTGTTTTTAATGGCATTTGTTAAGCGCTTACCATGTGCCAGGCACTATTCTGAGCACTGGGGTAGATGCAAGCTAATCAGGTTGAAGAGAGAGCCTCTGTCCTACATGGGGCTCATGGTCTAAATCCCTATTTTACTGACGGGATTACTGAGGCACAGAGATGTGAAGTGACTGCCCAAGGTCACACAACGGACAAACAACGGAGGCATTCTGGTTTTCCTGAGCCAGAGGTTGAGCTGCATGATACAGAGTTTACTGTATTCTGTGCAGCATCCAGTACCCAGAGGGACTTTTCAGAGTTGTGGGGCAGAGTTAGGGGGAAGCTGCCAATCTGTCCTGCTGTTCAAGAAGGCAGGAAACGTGTCTACCAACACTGTTATACTGTACTCTTCCAAGCACCGAGTACAGTGCTCTGCATACAATAAGCGCTCAATAAATACCACTGATCGATTGGTGGACTGAAAGGGATGATGGGACTGGGTCCGCACGCTCGAGGTGACTTGACTTGTGGTTGACCAGGACGATGGGATGAGTTGGGGCAGCTGCTCCAGGCTCCGTCCAATGTCTGTGGCCGGCACAAGCCAATTGGCCGGCCCTTCTCCCGTTTGTCCTTCTCCCACTTCGATGCTTCAGGTCGGCGGCATGCCTAGCCACAGTGGCATTCATCTGGCGGTGAGTTTTTTTCATTTATCACAACCCACCGACAGTAATGAATGTTGATTGTGACTTTTCAACAAAGAATGTCAACTGCATACATTTCACATACCTTCGAGCACAAACACGAATGAATTTATGGTGGGAGGAGGCTGAGGCATTTTTGTGCTCATTTTGTTAGAACGTGTTAGGGTGTAAGCTTTACGGTGGACTGCAGAGCAGCTCGAGAGTTGGGGCTTTGACCTCGGCTTCGTCGACAAAGGGGAGGATGAGAAGGAAGCTGTCGACGGAACGCCCCGCTCCCCAGCTTCTACTCCGTCTGGACGACATGGCTGGCCCGGCAGGCGGCAGGTCTAGGCTGAGGGGTACACTCAACGGTCGGTGGTTTAACCTCTACTGCCCAAACTCACCGACAGCGTTGAATGTTCCCCCAAACCTTTAGGTTCTCTGCACCAGGCGGCCCCACAAGGATGTGGAAGTGAGGGGATGGGGGGAAACTTCATTACCAGATTGTAGGTTCTCTCAGGTCCCCAATCCTCTGTGCTTTCCTTTGCTCCCAAGAGGTTCTGGGCTGAAAAGCAATAGCCAAAGCTGGAAGTCTAGATAACAATAACATTTCCACTTCATGGCTCGGCACTTAGTACAGTGCCTGGCACATAGTAAGCGCTTAAATAATAAAAATAATAATAATTATGATATTTGCTAAGCATTTACTATGTGCCAGGCACTGTACTAATGCAAGCAAATCGGGTTGGACACAGTCCTTGTCCTGCATGGGGCTCACAGTCTTAATCCCCATTTTACAGATGAGGTAACTGAGGCACAGAGAAGTTAGTCACTTGCCCAAGGTCACACAGCAGACAAGTGGCAGAGCCGGGTTTAGAACCCATTACTCTCTGACTCCTAGGCCCATACTCCATCCACTATGCCATGCTGCTTCCCCAAAATACTATTATTACTGGGGAATCTGAGGCACAGAGGTTAAGTGACTTGCCCAAGTCACACGAGGCACACTGCAAGCCAGGGATTGAACCAAACAGGAATAGGATCCTGGAGTCTTGACTCCCATCCCGTCTTTTCAAAAAATTTCCGCTTGCTAACCCCCGTCTACATTCCTGGAGAGTGCCCTGCGTGTCTGGCTTTCGGCCGGATCACCGGCAGGCAGCCACACCCAAAATGGGCTCCTGAAAACCTCAGTTCTAGCCCAGACTCCAGTCTTCTTTCACTCCCACTTTTCAAACCCTCCGGAAAATGTTCAGGTAAACCTAAAGTACACAGCAGTCTCTGTGGCATGTCATATTCACTCAGTCTGTTAAAATACTGGTTGAGTTTGTTATACCCTGGTTGGGCCAAGTTGAGTGCCACCCTCAGCCATGACTTAAGAAACGAGTGAGGGGACTGGGCGAGAGGGTGTCGATGGCTCAGCCCACCTGAAAATCAACTTCCACGGCCTAGGGAGTCAGGGGTCCCGTCATCTAAGCCTGGCTTTGCCCCCAGTCCGCCATGTGAGCTTAGGCAAATCCCTTAACTTCTCTGTGCCCCAATTTCTTCATCTGTAAACTGGGGACAAGATACCTGCTCGCTCTCCCTCTTAGACGGTGAGCCCCGTGTGGGACAGGGACTGATTTGACCGTTTTGCATCTACCCCAGCACTTAGCACAGTGTGCGGCACATAGTGAGCGCTTGCTACATGCTATCATTATTACATATTCTGCTGACCTGAGGATACCAGTTCCTCCCCGTCTTCCCCACCCGGCCCTTACACATACAGTTGTCCATACTGGGAGAAGACGCCACTGATGGTGAATTTCACCTATGGCTGTGCATGCGTGGTTGAATCGATCAATCAAAAGGCCAATGTGGGATTCACGGGCCCGGCCACATTTTGCACACAAAAAGCCTGCCTCCTGTTGGGTGGCAGTGCTTAATGCCTTCAGTGCCTGCTGCCGTTTTCTCTTTTGCCTCCTTCCCTCCCGTTCCTTACAAAGCCGTGGCTCGAAGACAGCCATTCCTTCCCCCACGGCAGTGCACCTTGCAGATCGGTTCTCAGCAGTTTGCAGCTGAGACTGCCTCAGGCTTGTGTGTTCACAACGCTTCCTCTGCCCTTCTGGCTTTCGGTTTCCTGGAGTTCTGGGTCTGCGTCCAGTTCCCGCTGTCAATGACGAGGGTCTTCATTCCCGGCGTTCTTCTCTCCGCCTTGACTTCCTTCGCTTTCTGGCGAGGGTCTGAGAGGGGGATTCCCAGAACGGCCCCCGAGATGGGTGGGGAAGCACCGGGCCCTTCCCATCCCCTGTTGAGAGAAGTACAAATTAGACCACGAGCGATGCCGTGAGTGGGGTCAGCCCCTCGGTCCCTCCGGCCCAAGATTCTAGACCGGAAGCTCCTCGTGGGCAGGGAACTCTGTTGTACTGTACTCTCCAAGCGCTTAATACAGTGCTCTGCACCCGGTAAGAGCTTGATAAATACCACTGATTGATTGGCTGGTCGATCGATCTTGGGCGGCTTGGAGAAACCAAACCACGTGACTGCTGCCAACACGCGTCAGCTTCTCTCTAGTGACCCAGAAGGGACCGTTGGCCATGGATTTATGCCTCTTGAATATACTGATATTTTGGCCGGCACAACTTCTAGTGGGAATGGATTCCATCTGTTTACCGCCATTTGGCAAATGTTAGCCTACCACAGTGTCTCTTCACCCTCCTTCCCTCATCCCTCCCAAGGGAGAAACTCAGCCAACCTTAAAAATGGGGCTAGAGGGAGCCCATGGGTTTTGAGGGATTTTCCACATGGCTGAGCAAGACTTGATCATTCCCAGCTGGAAGTGTCACTTGATCTCCTTTCGGTCTGATTCGGCGGAAGGAAATAGCTGAACTCATGTCGCGGTGGGTGTGTGCGTGTGTGTGTGACTGCTTCCCCTCTACACTCTCCCTACTTCCTGAACTGCTATTTCCTTCGGAAGGTTGGGGCTCCTTACGGCCCCATGGCTTCTCTCTCACCCTCCCCCCAAACCTCTCGCTCCGTCCTCTTTCCCTGCTCTCAGACTCTGGAATTATGGCTGCCTTTCCCTGGCACATGCAGCATGAGGGTTGATCAGTGGCAGCTGCTTGGAGGACAGAGCTCAATAGCCGCCCTCCCCCCTTCTTGCGGGGAGCCGGCGGGGGGTGGGGGGGAGTTCATTAGCGCACATGCATAGGGCAGGGCCATGTGTTGCTCTCCTATGACTGCAGCTGGGGCTCCAGTTCTCCCATTGAGGACTGGGGAATGGAAGCGGGGGGGGAGGGGAGAGAAGCCTTCCTGACCAGGGCACTTTACCCAGGATGCCTATTAACCAAGAAAGCCTCTTACCCTTGAGTGGGACCGAGCAGTTCTAATGAACTGTTTTCCTGTTTCTTCTCTGAAAGACAAAAAGGCGGTGGTCAAAGCCCCCTATCCCTCCCCCCTTCTCTTTCTCTCTCTCTTTGTCTCCCTCCACCCTTCAATAACAATAATGATATTGTGGTATTTGTTAAGCACTTTTCTAAGCATTGGGGTAGATACGAAGTAGTCATGTCAGACGCAGTCTCGGCCCCACATGGGACTCACAGTCTAAGAAGGAGGGAGAATAGGGATTGAATCCCCATTTTACAGAGGAGGGAACTGAGGCACAGAGAAGTTAAGGGACTTGCTCAAGGCCACACAAGGGGGCAAGTGGCAGAGGCAGGATTAGAACCCGGGTCCTCTGATGCCCGGGCATTTTCCACTAGACCACTCTGCTCCTCCATCAAGCCCCACTCCAAGGACTCCTCATTTTAAGTTCATGTCACTGCACTCAGCTCTCTCTTCTGTCGCGTCTAAAGGAGCGGGGGGGAAGCAGATCTGACTGAAAGACAGACAGAAAGTCACCAACAGACAGTGGCTGAGCTGGGAGCAGGGCCCATTCCCAATTCCCAGGTCAGGACCCTTTCCCAGAGACCCTCCTGGGGTTGCTGGGAGCGGGCCTGGAGTTGAATTAGTTATGTGCCAAGCACTGGTGCAGATAGATGATAAACAGTTCAGAAAGTCTCTGCCCCACACAGGCTTCATAGTATTTGAGGGAGGGAGAAGTAGGTCTCTTATCCCCATTTTATTGAAGGGGAACCTGAGGCCCAGAGAGGTCAGATGGCATTTCCTGTGGTATTTATTAAGCACTTACTCTGTGTCAAGCACTGTATTCAGCACTAGGGTAGGGACAGTACATGCGGATCAGACACAGTCCCTATCCTAAATGGGGCTCCCAGTCCAAGGGGGAGGGAGAACAGGCACTGAATCCCCATTTTACAGATGAGGAGACTGAGGCACAGAGAAGCAAAGTGCCTGGGCCAAGGTCACACAGCATGGGGAGCACTTTCTCTTTGCCCAGTGCCCTCAGAAAAGGCACTCATTAAATATTATTGATTTCTTGAAGCTGAGGCTCAGAGAGGTTAAGTGACTTGACCAAGAACCCCCAGCTGGCCAGTAGCAGGCCTAGAACTAAAACTACTGTCTCGTGACTCACAGACCCAGGCTCTTTCCACTAGACCACGCTGCCTTCCTGGGTTTGGGGGATACCGTCTCACTGCATCTAATTTTTCTCCAATTTCTATCTTGAGAAGAAATCAACAGGATTTACCTCAGCCAGTGTCAGCTTCCCTTGCATTCTCACCTCTTAGCCAGCACTCAGGATTCCAGTCACTGTGAGACAGAAAACCCCTTGAGGGCAGGGACTGTGTCTACCAACTGTATTTTATGCTCCCACGTGCTTAGTACAGTGCTCTGCACAGAGTAAGTGCTCAATAAATACCACTGATTGAAGATTTGTTACAGACGATGAAACAAAGCGGCAACTCCACAGACAGCCCAGTGTCAGATGCAGACACAAGTAAAACCCACGTTGTAAGGCTGTGGCACTTTTGCAGGGTGCATCCAAACCACTTTGGTTGGGAACCGGTGAAAGTTTAAAGCACGTGCCCTCTTATATTTTCCTATAATAATAATAATTGTGCTCTTTGTTAAGCACTTACTATGAGCCGGGCACGGTGGTATATACAGAGTCCCTGTCCCACACGGAGCTCCCACTCTAAGGTGGAGAGAGAATGGGCATTTTAATCTCCCATTTTACAGATGAGGAAACCAAGGTCCAGAGAATGTAAGATTTGGCCAAGGTCACCCAGCAGGCAAGTGGTGGAGTCAGAATTAGAAGCCAGGTCCTCTCATTCTCAGGCCTGGGCACTTTCCAGTAGATCACGCCCAGCCCATCCCTTGATTTGGAGAGATGCCTAAGTGCCCTGTATCGCTCTTCCATCCTTGGCCTTTGCTCTGACAGTTCCTCCTTTCCCCGACCCTGTTGCGGTCGCTGGCTTTTTGAACTGAGCTGCAGTTCCCAGAGTTTCAACCACTTGCAGCGCCCTGAGTATTTCATGGGGCCCCAGCCTTGCCCGCCTCCCTGCTGGTACTGCCCAGGTTGGTGAGGGCACTCAGATGGTTCCTGCTCTCAGCTAGAAAGACTTAAAGTGAGGAAGAGGAGAGTATCTCTGGGTCAGGCTGGATCCCCTGGGTTTGACTGGGGAAAGGGGCTGATACCACCAGGAGAGGAGATCTATTCTCATAAATAATAATTATGGTGTTTGTTAAGCACTTACTACATGCCAGGCACTGTACTAAGCGCTGGGGTGGACACAGACAAATCGAGATGGACACGATCCCTGCCTCACGTGGGGCTCACAGTCTCGATCCCCATTTTCCAGATGAGGTAACTGAGGCACAGTGAAGTGACTTACCCAAGGTGACATAGCTGACAAGTGGCAGAGCCGGGATTAGAACCCATGACCTTCTGACTGCCAGGCCCGTGCTCTATTCACTAAGCCACACTGCTACTAATTTAGTTGCTCCCTCTGGATCTGAGGGTTGTGCGACTATGGGGAAGTGAGGAGGTGGAAAGAGCCTGGGCCTGGGAGTCAGAAGACCTGGGTTCTAACTCCAGGTCTGCCACTGGCCGGCTGTGTGACCTCGGGCAAGTGACTTTGCTTCTCTGGGCCTTGCTTTCCTCATCTGGAAAATGGGGGGGATGCAACACCTGTTCTCACCCCCCCAACACACACCTAGACTGTGAGTCCTGTGTGGAACACAGACTGTATCCACCTGCTGATCCTGTATCTTTCCAGTGCTTGGCACAGGATAAGCACTTAGCAAATACCATTCTCATGAAGAGGATGAGGATATAGCCCGCAGTGCTCTTCATAGGCTGAAATTCTGGGCCAGGAGCTGCCTGGCCCAAGCCGGATGAGGGAGGGGGTTGTTCCCAGCCTGCTCATTTCAGACTTTTAATAATGTTGGTATTAAGCGCTTACTATGTGCCGAGCACTGTTCTAAGCACTGGGGTAGACACAGGGGAATCAGGTTGCCCCACGTGGGGCTCACAGTCTTAATCCCCATTTTACAGATGAGGGAACTGAGGCACAGAGAAGTTAACATCTGCAGTCACTGGGCTAACTGATATCCTGCCCTCCCCAACTCCCCACTACTGACGGAAGTTCTCAGGGGCCCACGGCAGGGAGGAGGGAAACCGGGTGTCTTGTTTGGGTCCCTTGTCTGGGCAGCAGGAGCTGATCTTGATTCTATTTATTGCTATTTTTCGTGTCTGTCCATCTCCCCCGATTAGACTGTAAGCCCGTCAAAGGGCAGGGACCGTCTCTATCTGTTACCAATTTGTACATTCCAAGTGCTTAGTACAGTGCTCTGCACATAGTAAGCGCTCAATAAATACTATTGAATGAATGAATGAATGAATGAATGATCTGGGGAGGAGAGGTCTGGGCAACTGGAACTTCCGCTTCCCCCCATTCCAGCTGGGGTGCCGGGAGGCAGGGGGATAAGGGGCCAGGCCCCAGTTGGATGGTTGGTACAGGGCAAAGAAGGCAGCGATGTGGAGGCTGAAAACTCCACCTGTGAGTGTTTCCAGCATGTAGGGGAAGCGGTGGGGGGTGGGGCAGTGGGGGGCAGGGCAGAACGAGATGCCACAAGGAGACAAAAAATCCCCAGGCAGATAAAAGGGCAGGCAGCAGCCGCCTTTCATGCTCTGGGCTGGCTTCCCCAGCTGGGTTCACTTCACACCAGACGGGCCATCAGCAATGAATGAGAAGGCACTGAGAGGTTTGCAGAGGTTTGTCTAGACACAAGCAGCCAGACGCTGCACTGAAACACACAGGGCTCTTTTTTTCCCTTTAAATACTCCCCTCTGCAGTTCCCTCTCCCCTTCGGGAGAGACTGTGGCCTTAAATTTGGCCTGCCAGACCAGGGAAAGCAAGATCCTAAGAAGGCAAGTCAGCTGAATTTTCAGACTGGGGAAACCTCAGGGATTCCTTGTGCCCGCAGTTCTCTTCACCAGCCCCCCAGCCTTTACTGGACTCTTCCAAGTGCTCAGTACAGTGTTCTCCATGCAGTCAGCATTCAATAAATCCCACCGGTTGATTGATTGAGCCCTGACTGATGGAGTGGTAAGGAACTCTGCCCCAGGAGCTGGTATTTTTTTGTTGTTTTCTTTTAATGGTGTTTAAGCACCTTCTACATGTCAAGGACTGTACTAAGCACTGGGGTAGATTCAAGATAGGTCAGACCCTGCCCCTGTCACCCATAGTGATAAGAGTATCTGTTAAGTACTTAACTCTGTGCACTGTGGTAAATAATAACTACGGTATTTGTTAAGCACTATGTGCCAGGCACTGTTCTAAGCGCTGGGGTAGATATGAGTTAATCAGGTGTTCTAAGTGCTGGGGTAGATATGAGTTAATGAGGTTGGACATAATCCTGTCAGACACAGTCCCTGTCACCTACGGTGTTGACAGACTAAAGGAGAATGGGTATTGAATCTCCATTTACCACTTGAGGAAACGAAAGCCCAGATAAGTGACTTGCCCAAGGTCACACAGCAAAGTGGCAGAGCTGGGATTAGGACCCAGGTCCTCTGACTCCCAGGCCCAGCCTCTTTCCACTAAGCCATACTGCAAGTGCCGAGTGCAAATTACCGAGGGGGGGGTAGAGAGGAGGAACCTCCAGCTGCCTGCCTGCCCTCTGCCCCATTCTGAGTAAAGCCACCCTGGTGCAGGCACACAGTGGCAGGGAGAAAAAGGAACTAAATCGGATCCAACCTCTCTCTCTTCCTTTTTCCACACCCTTCCATCTGGGCCCGGGGCTCCAAGATGATCCAGGCTGGGATCAGTGTCAGGGCATGGGAAAGAGTAGGGAGAAGGGGGGATGAAGGGAGGGAAGGAGGGAGGGAGGGAGGAGGAGAAATGCCCAGTGGACCTCAGTGGAGAAGCACTGTTGTGTAGTGGATAGAGTATGGGCCTGGGAGTCAGCAGGTCATGAGTTCTAATCCTGCCTCCGCCACTTGCCTCCTGTGTGACCTTGGGTAGGTCACTTCACTTCTCTGTGCCTCGGTTACCTCATCTGTAAAATGGATTGAGACTGTGAGCCCCACATGGGACAGGGACTGTGTCCAACCCAATTTGCTTGTATCCATGTTATTATTATTATTACTCCTTGGGGTTTGAATCACTTGGAGCTGGGGGGCGGGTGGGGGGTGGGGCACGGTTTGGGGTGCTTGGTCCTATTTAGGCTCTGACCCAATCTCACCTTGAGCCTTGGGGTTATTCCCTTCCCACCAGACTGCAAACTCCTTGAGGTCAGGGATTATGTCTACCAACTCTATAGTATTGTTCTCTCCCAAACACCTAATATAGTGCTCTGCACACAGTAAGCGCTCATAAATACCACTAAATCGAATGATTGATTCCTGTTCTGTGCTTCAGTTTTGCCCTTTGGCTCCCAGCTCAAACAGTCCCTGGTGTGGATCCCACATTGGAGAAGCAGCGTGGCTCAGTGGAAAGAGCCCGGGCTTGGGAGTCAGAGGTCATGGGTTCGAATCCCAGCTCTGCCACTTGTCAGCTGTGTGACTGTGGGCAAGTCACTTAACTTCTCTGGGCCTCAGTTCCCTCATCTGTAAAATGGGGATTAAGACTGTGAGCCCCACGTGGGACAACCTGATTCCCCTGTGTCTACCCCAGCGCTTAGAACAGTGCTCTGCACATAGTAAGCGCTTAACAAATACCAACATTATTATTATTATTAATCCCGACCCTGCCACTTATCAGCTGTGTGACTTTGGGCAAGTCACTTCACTTCTCTGTGCTTCAGTTCCCTCATCTGTAAAATGGAGATTGTCTGTGAACCCCACGTGGGACAAACTGATTACCTTGTATCTACCCCAGCGATTAGAACAGTGCTTGGCACATAGTAAGCACTTAACCAATACCATTATTATTATTATCCCGATTTAAAAGTACAGCTCACTGGAATGGCCCCAGAAACCAATGTGAATCCTGAAGGGGGAGTGGGGGGAAGAAAGTCCCCCACTCCCCACTCTGGTGAGGACTACGCCGTGAAGTCTCACCTCCCCCGGGGGGCTGATTCCCTCCTCTCTTTTTTTAAAGTCTTTGAAGTTTAGTGCTTCCTGCTTAGCTCCCTTCCTACCTCTCAACAGACTCAGCTCAGATTTCCCTCCCTCCCAGGGAAGGTCTCCCACCCCCATCACCCCCTCCCTGAGCTCCCTAAGGCAGGGGAATGAAGCCATCTCCCTGCAGCTATCTCCTGCTGAATTAGGAACGGGTGACTTTGGGAGCCGAGCCTCAGAGCACAGCGGAGATTAAGGGGGCAGGGGCTCCCCGCTGGGATTTTCCCATCAGGCTGATGGACAAACCCATTAATTTATTCAGCATGCAGCAGCAGACTGGGAGAGTAAGGAGCTTAGATGACATCCATCGGTTCTGCCCCGATTACACACAGGTGCTGATCTGCCACAGAAGGAAGTGCGGGTGGGGGTAGGGGGAAACGATACCTGAGTCTGAGCTTCCAGGAGAGGAATAAAATCTAGACTCTGGAGTCCAAGCCTTCAGGCCAGGGAATATAGAGCCAAGAACCCGTCGCTTACATGGTCTTGGGGAGAAGTGAATGGAATAGATCTCTATTCCTTGCTGAGAAGCATCATGGCCTAGTAGAGCATGGGCCTAGGAGTCCGAAGGACCTGGGTTCTAATCCCAGCACCGCCACTTGTCTGCTCTGTGACCTTGGGCAAGTCACTTCTCTGTGCCTCAGTTCCCTCATCTGTAAAATAAGGATTAAGACTGTGAGCCCCAAGTGGGAGAGGAACTGTGTCCAACCTGATTAGCTTCTCTCTGCCCCAGTGCTTCCTACAGTGCCTGGCACATAGTAGATGCTTAACAAATGCCACAGTTATTATCATCATCATTACTAGACTCGGGAGGGTGGGAGGACCAACGGACCACAGGTCCCCGAGGCTCTAGGCTGCCTTTGGGCAGAGACCCCAAGAAAGGATAGAGCAAGAGGGAAGCTGAGAACATGACTCACCAGTCCCAAGCTCAGCCTACGTTTCTCAGGAAGGATGACAGGGTGAAGCTAAGGGCAGGAGGCAGAAGGCTCTCAGGCTTAGGGCTTTGGTCCACCGTGGTCAGATGCAGGGTTGCCTCTTGTCTTGTCCCTGAGGGCCTCCGCCATCCAGAAGAGAGGACATGAAGAAAGAAGAATGGCAGCTGTGCTGGTTCAAGAGCCCCCTAGCAAAGGGAGCGGAAAAGAGAGAGCGCTACCTTTTTCTCTGGAGAATTGCTGGCTCCCGCTCCCAAGTTCCCGTATCTCCCGACTCCTGCTTCTTGACCTCGGTTGAGACAGATTGTAATTGCCAGCCGGAGTGGTTGTGTGTGTGGGTGGGTGGGTGCTCTGGCCCTGGTTTCCCTAGAGGACAAGGGGTGATGGCACAGCATCAGACAATGGGCCTGGGTTGGTGCCCAGGGAAGACATCAGCAGTCAACCTCTCCACCCTTTCCTCCCAAAGAAATCACTCTCAGGTGGCCCAGGCAAGGGGTAGCGACGGCTGCAACAGATTTGAACTTTTCCAAGGGAGGGTGGGGCCGGACAGGGAGGGGAATCTCCCCGACTGGTCTAAGAAAACAGCCCAGGGGAGAGCAATAGCCAGAGAAACCACGGGAAGGATCCCATCACGCTCCCCAAAATGCACTGTGCCTACTCCTTCTCCCTCCCCACCCAGGCCTCAAGGAGATGCCCTGAAACCTACGAGTTCTAAGCAGTAAAGCCTAGTAAATGAGCCCCCCAATCCTGCCTGCCACCAGGCTGGCTGCCTGACCCATGGGGGTGGGAGGGATGTTTGCTGTCTCTAGAATTTCCTGGGGCCAGGCCATTGGAGGCAGAGTCCTAAGGCTGGTTTGGTTTTTTTTTTTATGGTATTTAAGTGCTTACTATGTGCCAGGCACTGTACTGAGTGCTCAGATAGACACAAGCTGATCAGGTTGGACGCAGTCCCTGTCCCACGTGGGGCTCACAATCTTCATCCCCATTTTACAAATGAGGTAGCACAGAGAAGTGAAGCGATTTGTCCCAGCTCACACAGCAGACAAGTGGCAGATCCAGGATTAGAACTCAGGTCCTTCTGACTCCCAGGCCTGTGCTCTATCCACTAGACCATACTGCTTCTCTGGCAAAGCTGTCCCCAGCAGCCAACAGATTCTACTTTTGGAAGCTCCTCTCCCAATATCGCAAGCCTCAGTGCTGGTGGCCAGGACCTCAGGAGGAGGAATTTCTTTCTGGTGGAGTAGGGAGATGGGGAAAGGGTGATACCACAGGAGAATTGGGACCATTCGACGGAACTTGAATCTCTGAGCCTCCATCCTGTCATTTTCTGCCAGGGCATTTCCCAGATAACTTTCTTGCCCCCACCCCAGAGCCCCGACTCAACCGGCTTTCTCACGATCATTTGGGAAATTGAGTTTGGGCCAGGGGAGGCGACGGGGTCGGGGGAAGGAGAGGGAAAGGCAGAACCACTGGGGACAGAGAGCCACTTGCCTTGACAGCCAGCTGGTGTTGGTTTGACCTCTGCTACGTGGAGGGTCAAAGGCAAGAGGTCAGACGACGACTTCTCCGGCCTCAGATGGGAGAAGACTTGAAAGATGCAGCAAGTTGAACAGCAAGAGGTCAAAGGGCAGGGAGGGGAGGAGAGAGGAAAGGCAGAGGTCAGACTCATCCAGGGACATTTGGTGATAGCTGACCAACTGAGAGGGTGTGTGCGCACATCGGTATATGTGTATATGTACGTGTGTGTGTGTTTTCTCTAGCTAGATGGCCTCTGAGTAAAGGTTAATTGTTTGCCTTTAGGAGGGAGAGGGGAGGGTGGAGAGAGACAGCCAGTCAGAGAAGTGTGAGATTCTGAGATGAGAGGAAACAGTTTTTAGCCTGCCTGGCTCAAAGCCTCTCCCAAGCCAGAGGGGCACAGCCACTACCTTCTTCCTCATCTCTCCAACACCAGAGCACTTATGTGCATACCTTTAAATTATATAAATTATTCATTTATATAAACGTCTGTCTCCCCCTCTAGATTGTAAGCTCATTGCGAACGGAGAACGTGTCTGCCAACTCTGTTGTACTGTACTCTCCCTAGTGCTTAGTACGGTGCTCTGCAAATAGTGAGCGCTCAATAAAACCCATGATTGATTTATTGATTGATCCTTCCTCTCCCCTTCTCCTTCCTTCCCAGACCCACACCATCGGGAGCTGGCCATGGCTTAGGACAAAGAGTCTTGGGGGGTCTGGGGTCCAAACTCTGGGATAACAACAATAATAATAATAATAATTGTGGTATTTGTTAAGCATTTACTATGTGCCAGGCACTGTACTAAATGCTGGGGTGGACACAAACAAATCGAGTTGGACACAGTCCCTGCCCACATGGGGTTCAAAGTCTCAATCCCCATTTTCTAGATGAGGTAACTGAGGCTCATAGAAGTGAAGCGACTTGCCCAAGGTCACACAGCAGATGAGTTGCAGAGCCGGGATTAGAACCCATGACCTTCCGACTCCTAGGCCCGGGCTCTATCCGGACTGGGTGCTTCCCAGGAAGGGACAGTCGGAGATGGGGAGAATCAGTCAATCAGTGTGATTTATTGAGCACTGACTGTGTGCAGAGCACTGGCCTTAAGCGCTCGGGAGAGTATGCTATTACGGAGTTGGTAGACACTTCCCTTGCGCACAAGGAGTTTACAGTCTCGAGGGGGAGACGGACCTTAAAATCAATTACGGATAGGGACGTGGGCGCTGTGGGGCTGTTGGTGGGGTGAATAAAGGGACCTCTGCTTTCTGCCAGAACCCCGGGGAGTCCCTTCTCTCAGCATTTTCCTTTCCCCTCTAAGAAGAAGAGCCCCGGTGTCCAAAGGCTCACCGGGCCCAAGTTGGAAATTTCCACTTGCAGATTCATTTTTCATGGACGCTCCATGAAAGAGAAAGGGCATGCGAGAGAGTGCATACATGAGAGAATGGAAAGTGTGTGTGTGAGAGAGAGTCCTTTTGAGTGCTCTTTCTCTCTCACACCTACACACACACACTCTTTCTCTCTCATGCATGCACTATCTCTCACACGCCCTTTCTCTTTCTCGCTCTCTTTCTCTTTTTCCATTGGGTTTGGTCTCCCAAGCCCTGCAGCTGAGAGCGGGGATTGCTCTGGGGAGGAGAGGGGGCTGTGCCTCAACAGGAGAAGAAAAAAGAGCAGGCTGTGTGGCTGAAGGAGGCGGGGGAGGGTGGAGGCAGAGGGCCCGGTCGGAGGGGCTGGGAAGGAGACAAAGAGGCCATTGTGGCAGGAGTGACAGGGGACGGAGTGGTACAGCCCTGTCATGTCACCCAGGGTCACTCCATGTCAGTTCCCAGCTCCTGAAGCTGGGGGCCAGGAGGGGCGATGGCCAGAGGGGCTTTCATGGAACGGAGCCTGTCTAGACAGCTCTGGCTGTTTCTCATTTCCTTGACACCTGCTTGGTGCCCTCTCAGGTTTCTTTCCACTCCTTCCCCTCGCCACATCCACTCCCCTCCCTTTTCTGCCTTCCGTCCTCACCCCTTTTATTCCTTCATCCTGGAGGGGCCTGAAACTTCCTCCCCGTTCCTAACAGTCCACCCCTCTCACAACCTTCGAAGCCCTCCTAAAAATCACATCTCCTCCAAGAGACCTGCCCTAAGCCCTCCCCTTCCCCTCAATCAATCAGTCAATCGATCATTCATTCACTCATTCAATAGTATTTATTGAGCGCTTACTATGTGCAGAGCACTGTACTAAGCACCTGGAATGTACAATTCGGCAACAGAAAGAGACGATCATATTTACTGAGCGCTTACTGTGTGCAGAGCACTGTACTAACAGCTTGGGAGAGTACAATATAACAATAAACAGACATATTCCCTGCCCACAATGAGCTTTCCCTATCCGCCCTCCCCTCTGCGTCACCTACGCACTTGGCCGTGTACCCCTTAAGCACTTTAATAATGTTGGTATTTGTTAAGCGCTTACTATGTGCCGAGCACTGTTCTAAGCGCTGGGGTAGACATAGGGGAATCAGGTTGTCCCATGTGGGGCTCACAGTCTTAATCCCCATTTTACAGATGAGGGAACTGAGGCACAGAGAAGTTAAGTGACTTGCCCACAGTCACACAGCCGACAAGCGGCAGAGCTGGGATTCGAACTCATGAGCCCTGACTCCAAAGCCCATGCTCTTTCCACTGAGCCACGCTGCTTCTCCACTTTGATACTCACTCCAGCCTCACAGCACTTATGTCTATATTCCTTATCCTATTTCCCCTCCCAGAAATGAATTTTAATGTCTGTCTCCGGTAGACTGTAAGCTCCTTGTAGGCACGGATTGTGTTTACCAACTCTACTGTATTGTGCTTTCCCAACCTCTTAGCCCAGTGCTCTGCACACAGTAAGCGCTCAATAAATACCACTGATTGATCTATTAATGAGTGAATTAATCCTCTGGAAGTTCTCCATTGGCTTCCCTGGCCCTTCAGGTAACCTCTCCAATTTGGTGACCCACTGTGACCATGGCCCTGATCACTTCATGAGGTCAGATACTCCACTTCCAATACTGGAGTCCTAATGTCCCCCCCCCAACAATTTTCAGCCAAGGTAGGGACTCTCTTGCAGCACTCCAAGACTGCACCAGTAATTTGCTATCACCATCCCATGACTTTTAGATTTGGAATCCCTGAAAGGCACAGGAAGCATCAGGAGTTCAGCTAGCCAGGCCTGCACCCTGAGGTTCGGAGGAAATGGTGGGGTGCACTGTCCTAAACGCTTGGAAAGTACAGAATAAAGGAGTGCCCCATTTTCCTGCCCACGAGGAGCTTCCACTGTAACGGGAGAGACGAACGTAAAATACTTACAACTAAAGTGGTCAGAATATGAGCGGACGTATATACGTGAATGCTAAAGAGGGTGTAAATAAGTTCATAATAATAATGGCATTTGTTAAGCGCTCGCTATGTGCCAAGGACTGTAGTAGAAAGAAGATCACCGGGTCAGACACAGTCCCTGATTGGGCTCACGCTCTAAGTAGAGAGGGAGAATAGATACTTTTCCCCCATTTTACAGATGAGACTGAGGCCCGGAGAAATGAAGTGACTTGCCCAAGGTCACACAAAAGGCCACTGGCATCCAGGATTAGAACCCAGATCCTCTGATTTACAGGCCGTGCTCCTTCAACTAGGCCACGCTGCTTCTCAAAAGCATTAAGGTCAGCTGAAGGGATGGTGAGAAACAAATGGGAGAAGGCTTGTTGGAAGAGGTGGAATTTTAGGAGGGCTCTGGACATGGGGAGAGCTGGGGGGAATCTGTCGGAACTGGGGAGTTTGGGAGTCGCAAGCTGGGGATAAAGCATGAGAGAGGCAGTGGAGGTGGGCGAGTTGAGAGCGAGGAACAGCTACAAGGTTGGTTTGGGAGGAGTGAAGACAGCAGGTTGAGGAAGAGTGGGGAGAAGAGAGCAGATAGGTGGGGCCAGAAGGTGGAGAATCTTGAAGCCGATGGTGAGGAGTTTTTGTTTCCTGCAGAGAGACAGGGAGAGCCAGCGGAAGGTTCTGAGGAGAGGAGAATTGAAGGCGGAGCGACGTTTCGGGAAGATGATCTGTGCAGCGCTGGGTAGTAGAGATTAGAGGGGGGAGAGGCTGGAGGCTGGGAGACCAGCGGGGAGGCTAATGCCGGCTCTCTGAATTAGCAATTCCACCCACAGTCCTAGTGGAAAGAGTCCAGGCCTGGGAGTGAGGAGATCCAGATTCTCATCCTGGTTTCACCACTGACCTGCTGGGTGACTTTGGGCAAGTCACTTAACCTCTCTGTGCCCTCATTTCCTTATCTGTAAAATGGGAATAAAATACCTCTTCTCTCTCCCTCTGAGGCTGTGAGCCCCATGCTGGACAGGGACTGTGTCTGACTTAGTTACCTTTATGTACCTCAAGACTCAACACAGTGCTTAGCACATAGTAAACCTATAACAAATACCTTTATCACATATTACTCAGGCACTCTCTTTGGTCGCTATATTTCCTTTAGACTGGAAGCTCCTCTGGAGACTGAGCTCGCTGTGGGCAGGAAGCACGTCTACCAAGTCTCGCACTGTACTCTCCCAAGGGCTTAGTACAGTGCTCTGCACACGCTAAGCGCTCAATAAATACCATTGATTGATTCAGCTGCTCTTCTGTGAACGCACGCCAGCTACAGTCCTTCCCTGGCAAACCTCTGGCAAACTCCAACCTCTCTGGATACCTGGAAGGGACCGATTCGCCTTGGACCCTGGGATTTCTCCCTCACTTTCCTAGCCTCCTTCTCCTTGCCCAGTTTCTCCCCTGTTATTGGCTGGGCTCCAGCTGCCATCACCAGGGGAGTGATTGAAATTCCATGCGAAAGAGAAGCAGCATGGCCTGGTGGAGAGAGCACGGGGCCGGGAGGCAAAA
Organism: Ornithorhynchus anatinus; assembly: GCF_004115215.2. Taxonomy (NCBI): domain Eukaryota; kingdom Metazoa; phylum Chordata; class Mammalia; order Monotremata; family Ornithorhynchidae; genus Ornithorhynchus; species Ornithorhynchus anatinus. Next base: position 108,822,231 of record NC_041749.1, on the reverse strand, counting down.
GGACCTGGGTTCTAATCCCAGCTCCGCCACTTGCCTGCTGTGTGACCTGGGGCAAGTCAAATCACTTCTCTGTGCCTCAGTTACCGCACCTGTCAACTGGGGACTGAGACTGTGAGTCCCTCCCCGATTTGCTTGTATCCACCCAGCGCTTAGTACACTGCCTGTTACATAGTAAGTGCTTAGCAAATACCACAATTATTATTATTATTCTCTAGGCCTCAGTTCCCTCATATGTAAAATGGGGATTAAGACTGTGAGTCCCATATGAGACATGGACCGTGTCCAACCTGATTAACTTGTACCTTTCCATCGCTTAGGACAGTGCCCGGCACATAGTAGGTGCTTAACAAATACCATTAAAAAAAGAGGACCCTCCAGAAAGGGCCCTGAGGAGTGAGCCGTTTCTGCTACTTATGTCTTATCCCCAAGGATTTATTATTATTGTTGCGTTTTACATTGTAATCATTTACATATTAATTTTACAGATTAATAATCTGCAATCCTATTAATACTTAATAATCCCATTTTACAGATTAATGATAATAATAATAGTATTTGTTAAGTGCTTACTATGTGTCAAGCGCTGTTCTAAGCACTGATGTAGATACAACCTAATCAGGCTGGACACAGTCCCTGTCCCACATGGGGCCCACAGTCTTAATCTTAGAGAAGCAGCGTGGCTCAGTGGAAAGAGCCCGGGCTTGGGAGTCGGAGGTCAAGGGTTCGAATCCCAGCTCTGCCACTTGTCAGCTGTGTGACTGTGGGCAAGTCACTTTACTTCTCGGTGCCTCAGTTACCTCATCTGTAAAATGGGGTTGAAGACTGTGAGCCCCACGTGGGACAACCTGATCACCCTGTATCTACCCCAGCGCTTAGAACGGTGCTCTGCACATAGTAAACGCTTAACAAATACCGCCATTATTATTACGATTATGAATCTCCATTTTACAGTTGAGACAACTGAGGCCCAGAGAAGTGAAGTGACCTGCCCAAGGTCACAGAGCAGACAAGTGGCAGAGCCAGGATTAGAACCCATCACCTTCTGACCCCCAGGCCCGTGCTCTATCCACTACACCACGCTGCTTCAAAGCACTCAACAGACACACACTCCCTCACGGCCTCCCTGGGACGGGGGCTGATCGGGGCTGTTCACCCCGGGGTGAGGGGAGGGGAAACTTAGTAGGTAAAGGGGCTTCAGCCCAAGTAGGATGCTAGAACTCTGGGGGTCCCAATCCCCAGGCTGGTGCTCTGTGTCCAGGAGAGGGCAGACCAGTGCTCCCAGTCTGGTGCTCTGCATCCAGCAGAGGGCAGGGTGGTGCTCCCAGTTGGGTGCTCGGTGTCCAGCCCTCATTTTTCCCTGGCTGCCCCGTCGGGCTCCGGTTCGCTCGGGACTGTGGAATTGCTGGTCTATGGGGTGAGTTGAAAGGGGGGGCGGGGGGTTCACTTTCTCCTAGGACAGTTCTTGGGAGAACCTCATTCTAGGCAGCGTGGCTCAGTGGGAAGAGCACGGGCTTGGGGGTCAGAGGTCATGGGTTCGAATCCCCGCTCTGCCACTTTTAGCTGTGTGACTGTGGGCAAGTCACTTCACTTCTCTGGGCCTCAGTTGCCTCATCTGTAAAATGGGGATTAAGACTGTGAGCCTCACGTGGGACAACCTGATTACCCTTGATTCTATTTATTGCCATTGTTCTTGTCTGTCTCCCCCGATGAGACTGTAAGCCCGTCAAAGGGCAGGGACTGTCTCTATCTGTTACCGATTTGTACATTCCAAGCGCTTAGTACAGTGCTCTGCACATAGTAAGCGCTCAATAAATACTATTGAATGAATGAATGAATACCCTGTATCTACCCCAGCGCTTAGAACAGCGCTCTGCACATTGTAAGCGCTTAACAAATACCAACATTATTATTATCATTATTATTCAACACAGTTATCGTCCTTTGGATGGGGGATGAGAGAAGAGGGGAAGGGGATAATAACCCTTTCTTCCCGGTGGTTCCTTTGAAGTTTCTCTTCCTAGCTCCTTGGTAAGAACCATTGAAAAGGGGGAAATAAAGGCTTACGCCGTGGGGAATTACCAGTGGGGGCAACCATTCCTTGGTCCCTAAGGGGATTTGAAAGTGCCTAAGGCTGGGAGGGTTGGGAGAGCTTCTAGACTGTAAGTTCCCCTCTAGACCCGTTAGCTCGTTGTGGTGTGACCTTGGGCAAGTCACTTCACTTCTCTGAGCCTCAGTTTCCTCATCTGTAAAATGAGGATAAAATAACCTCGTCTCTCTGCCTCTCGGACCGTGAGCCCCATGTGGGACGGGGACTGTGTCTGACCTGATTATCTTGTCTCTGCCACAGTGCTTGGCACACAGTAAACGCTTAGCAGATATTATTATTACGAATTTGAAGATCTGGGGCACGGGTTGTAGGAGTGTGCCGGAGACACAGAAAGAGGGGAAAAAGTGTGGGCTGAGGATGGTTGGAGAAAAACAGAAGCTGAGGGGACTGGGGAAAGGTACTGAGAATGGAGAGCCCCAGTTTTTTTTTTAAATGGTATTTGTTAAGTGCTTACTACGTGTCAATCACCGTTCCAAGTGTTGGGGATAGATATAGAAGTAGCATGGCCTAGCGGATAGAGCACGGGCCTGGGAGTCGGAAGGACTTGAGTTCTAATCCCGGCTCCACCACTTGTCTGCTGAGTGACCTTAGGCAAGTCACTTAACTTCTCCGGGCCTCTGTTCCCTCATCGGTAAAATGGGGATTAAGACCGTGAGTCCCATGTGGGACAGGGCCTGTGTCCTACTCGATTTGCTTGGAATTCACCCCAGCGCTTAGTACAGTGCCTGACACACAGTAAGTCCTTGACAAATACCACCATTATTATTATATAAATTAATCAGGTTGGATACAGTCCCTGTTCCACACCGGGCTCACCGTCAAGTTGGAGGGAAAACAGGTGTTGCGTCCCCATTTTGCAGTTGAGGAAACTGAGATAAAGAGAAATGAGGTGACTCGCCCGATGTCACACGCAGACAAGCGGCGGAGGCGGGATTAGAACCCGGATCCTCCGCCTCCCAGGCCTGGGCTCTTTCCACTAGGCCACGCTACTTTCCAGTGAGGACGGTACAGAGGGATAAAGAACGCTGTTAGAGTTTGAATAAATTCTGTCCTTCTTTCTGTCTGTAAGTTTGAGACAGCATCTCCTCAGTCCTCATTCAGCTGACCCGGGCCCCCAGTCTGAATAGTGGACAAGGTAAAGAGGTCTCTGCCTCTTTAAAAGCGCTTTGAATAAGGGGCCAGTTTTCCTTTTTATAGCTGATTTTGAGGGCGTGTTCCTTTAAGTAAACCTCTCAGCACTCTAAATAAAACTCCAAGGAGCAGTAATTACAGGGTCGGAGAACTCTCTATTGAGTGTCTCCAGCCCCCCCCCCGTTTAACTTTCGTTTCTGGGTCTAAGTCCCCCACCACTCTCTAAAAATAAACCCCGGAGTCCTGGACAGCAGGAGCTCGAAGGCCTTGAGAGGGACTGAGGGGCCCATTCCCCCCGCTGCCCGACTCACACGCCCCAGCCAGCCACCTCATGCCTGAGGTCTGAAAATATTATCCCTCCTTGGCAGGAGATTCCCATGATTCCCACATTACACCCTTTTCTCTTCTCCTCTCCCGGCCCTCAGTAGCAGCCTGACCAGAGGGCGGGTGACCCAGCTAAAGGCTTCAGGTTCAGTTGTTCCCTGGCATTGGAGCTGTGACTGAGTCAGAGTGACAGCTCCCCTACTTGCTCTTTAACATATCCTCAGTGAAACCCCTCAGCTCTCCACGGCCTGGCCCAGAGTGGCCGGGGAAGGGAAGGCTAAGGGACCTCGGCCGACTCTGGTGACCGGAGAGGGAGACACAATCCAGACTGGATTCTCTGACCCTGCAGCTCAGCCGACTCCCGCCCTGAGGCCGGAAGACCTGGGTTCTCATCCCCACGCCCCCCACTCCGCCACTTGCCTGTGTGACCTTGAGCAAGTCACTGCACCTCTCCGTGCCCTAGTTTCCTCATCTGTAAAATGGGGAGAAAATACCTAACCCCTCTCCCTCTTAGACTCTGAGCTCCAAGTGGGCCAGGGACTGTATCTGAGCCAATGATCTTGGCTCTACCCCAGCGTTTAGCACAATCCTTGGCACTCAGTAAGCGCTTAACCGATACCGTTATCATCACCGTCGTCAGAATGAGTGTGACTCTGGGAGCATCTGGGTTTGGAGCTGGAACAGACAAGGATGTCCTGTTTAAAGCCACCTCAAACCACGACACTTTTCCAGGACCCATTTCGCCACCCTTTGCCCTCTTCTGCTACCCGGCTCTGAGCCTCCTCCCATCAGTTTCTAGAGAAGCAACGTGGCTCAGTGGAAAAGAGCCCGGGCTGGGGAGTCGGAGGTCGTGGGTTCTAATCCCGGCTCCGCCATTTGTCAGCTGTGTGACTCTGGGCAAGTCATTTAACTTCTCTGTGCCTCAGTTGCCTCATCTGTAAAATGGGGATGAAGACTGTGAGCCCCACGTGGGACAACCTGATCACTTTGAATCCCACCAGTGCTTAGAACAGTGCTTTGCACATAGTAAGCGCTTAACAAATACCATCATTAGGAGATGGGAAGAGGAAGAGAGGCAGATGGGACAAAAGGAGCCAAATGAGAGCAGGACCCAGGCAGGATCTGCCTAATTAAGTGCTGAAGTGAAGGCATGTGACAAGAACTGGTATTATCCCAGGGTCAAATCTTGTCCTGGGAACTCCACATGCCACAGTACCCCATAGTCCCCTCGGCTGGGGGGGGCGGGGGGGTCTCCAAGGTCTAGGCCCTGGAGTGCTGAACCTCTGGCCTACTGGAAGCAACCTGGTTACCTGATAGGTTGGGCTGAGGAGGGAGGAGGTCCGGGGTGGGACCACTGACCGTTCCTCTTCAAAGGCAACAGGGTGGCGTGGACTGTGGGCGGGAGGGAGGGGGGAAAAATCCAGGGGATTTTTTCTGAGGGATTTCAAAACCTTCCCCACCCCCTCCTTTGGTAACATAATTTGGGGGAAGCCAAGAACAAAGCTTTTTCACTCCTAATTAATTACATGCGCCAGTGGGACATGAAAATGGAGGGGGGGGGGGGACGACAGCCAAGGCCATGGGAAATCTGGGCCCCCACTGCCCTTTCTTGATTTTACCCACCCCCTCACTGCTAAGCCCTGGTGCTCTACCCCAATTCATCGGTCGTCTTCTTTCAATTCTTCCTCCCTTCCCTTAGAAAAGTTTAACTTTCCAGTCTGGGGGCCATGCCAACCTGCTGTGGGTTTCATCATCCTCAGCTTGGGTTAGAGGCGGGGGCGGAGTGCCCTGTGCCGAAGCAGCTGCCCCCAGAGACAGATCAAAGTTTTCATGGCCTCCTCCACCCGCAAAACACCCCCCCCACCCCCCCCCCCCCCCGATTTCCTGTTCATGTGCCCCCTTATGGTCTGGAGAGCATCTGCTCCCCGGAGCCCCATCCTACCAAGTCCAGCGACGCTGTGCTGGGAAAGATGGGGGAGGTCTGCGGGGGACGATCCACGGGGACTGAATGTCTACCCAATTTACTTCACTCACCAGTCCAGAGCCACTCCTGGAGGGGGAAAGAACTAACCCGATCGTCTCCAGCCCTTGGGTTGGTCTGGTTGGGGTTTAAAGGCACCTAGGGGAGGTCGGGCTGCAGACAGCAGATTGATGGGAGGGACTGAAGGAGGGGTGAGGGGGAGATGGAGGTGATATGGGGAGCCCAGGAGCCAGGGGGAAAGAAGCTTCCCAGACCAGTTGGTCTTCTCTCAGGGCCTCTTCGCCCTCTTCCCTAGAGCGTCCCTCTAGGAATAGGTGGCTTTGTCTTGCAGCGTGAAATTAAACTACGGCAGGGGACGTGTCCGCTGATTCTGTTGTACTCTCCCAAGCGCTTACTTAGTACAGTGCTCCGCACGTGGTAAGTACTCGATGCATACCATCGACTGATCGATTGGTTTTAACCGGCCACGGGCCCCCGACCACCTCCGACCCAACCCCGACCAACCCCTTGCCACTCAGCGTCTCCTCTCAGGTCCCGTTCCCTTCCACCTCCCCTCCACCGGCGAATGTTGGAAGACGGCCAACCAGCATCCGATCCCACTCCAGCTCAAACCTCCGAGAATCCATTCCCCAGATATTGTATCCAAGGTTACCGGGCCAGTTGGGGGAGGGTGGGCAAAACCCAGGACTCCTTCCCAACTCTGCTCACCTTTCCCCTCAAAGCGTTTCCAACTGTTATTCCCCCGTTTAGACTCTGATCCCGTTATTGGCAGGGATCGTCTCTGTCGCCCAACTGTACATTCCAAGAGCTTAGTACAGTGCTCTGCACAGAGTAAGCGCTCAATAAATACTACTGAATGAATGTTATAGCTTTGCCCTTCCTCCACCTTCCCCTCTCGTCCCTCGTTCGGGTAGCGCGGGGAGGCTCGTACGGGGACCCGGGAGTGGGAAGGACCTGGGTTCTCATCCCGAACCCGTCACTTGTCGGCTGTGTGACTTCGGGCCAGTCACTTCGCTTCTCTGTGCCTCGGTCACCTCATCCGTAAAATGGGGATCGATGCTGTGGGCCTCATGTGCGACACGGACCGTGTCCAACCCGATCGTCTCCCCCAGCGCTTAGAACAGTGGTCGACGCATGCTAAGTGCTTCGCAGATATTACCGTCATCGTTATTACTCCGGACACCTACCTAGTTACGGCAACTCCTTCCCTCTTCCCATCTCCCGACTCTCCCCAGGCGGCCTCCTAGTTCTCTGCCCCTCATTCGATTCATTCGTTCACTCATTCGGTCGTATTTATTGAGCGCTTACCGTGTGCAGAGCACCGTACTAAGCGCTTGGAATGGACAATTCGGCCTCGGGTCCAAAGCTCGCTCTCAGGGCGCCGAACGCCGCATCGGGGTCACTCTCGGCCCCGGCGGCCGTCGCGACAAGTCGTGACAGCGGGTCCCGCCAAACGAGGCTGGGAGGGACCCCAGGCCGGCAGAGGGGGTCGGGGTGTCCTCCGCACCCCTCCCCCGGGAGCCAGGGACCCGGCGAGCAGCCCCCGGTTCATCCCCGATCCTAACCCTGATCCGTCTCCCCTGGCCGTAGCTGGACGCCCCCCGACCCCGACCTTCCCCCCGGCCAAAAAAAACAGACAAAAATGGGCCGCTCCCCCGAACCCTCGCCAGAGGTCCGGGGCCCCGGAAAGGGCCGCGCTGAGAACGCCGCTTACCTAAGTGTCTCCCAGGGGGCAGGCGGCTCCTCCGGTCTCCTTCCCTCCGCCAGGCTCTGCAACAACGGACGCGGCATCAAGAAGGCGAAGTGAGAGCACGGAGTCGCCTTTCGAGGCTCGGCGGCAGGTGCCCCCCCCCCCGCCCCCCTCCCCCGCTCCATGCGACCCTTCCCGCGCCCCGTCCCCTTCTCCAAAGTTGGACGCTTTGGAAAAGTCCTCGGCTCCCTCTCCGCCGCCTTCCGCCCCGCTCCCCGCCGCCCGGTCCGGGGGCGTCAGGACCGGCCGGCCCAGCCCCGCGGGGCGCGGATCGGGACACTTACCCCACGGAGCCCGCTCCCGGCCTGGCCCCTCTGGGTCGCAAAAGACACCGAAGATCCGGGGGTTTGGGCCATCTGAAGACCCCGTAAAGAGCCCCCCCCCCCACCCCCACCCCAATCAACGCAAGCGACCGCAGTTGCTCTGAAGCGACGGCGGCGGCAGAAGGGGGAGGACGGAGCTCACTCTTCAGGACCGCGGGTTTCGAAGAAGGTTGTGTGGGGCCACTCCGACTCCCTCTCGTTTCCCTCCTTTCCTCTCTCCCCGCCTCTCTCCTTCTCTCTCTCTCTCACCCTCTCTTTCTCTCCCTCCTCTTTCTTTCCCTCCCATTCGGCTCGCCCTAATCCCCGGTCAAACACACGCTTTGCGTGGATGTGTGAGTACGGAGGCAACACACAATAGCCGGGCGATCGGCGTCCGGGGCTCTCCCTGCATGCCTATGCACGTGTGTGTGTGCGTGTGTGAGTGTGTGGGTGAGTGTGTGTGAGTGTGGATGGAGATGGAATTGTGCACAGTGCGCGCGCACCCGTCTATCCCATATGTAGGCGCTCAAGAAAAGGGGGGGGGGGGGTTGGGTTGGAGGGAGGTCATATCAGGGCAGATGGTGCCACCGGATTGGCCGCCTGGAAACGGGAGGCCTCCTCTCATTGGTCGCGGAAGCCTTATTTTATTTTTTTTTTTGGCTTTTCTTGAATGTCTAAGAGAGGATTGCAGACAATCTGCCAAGGCGCAGACGTTAACCGTTTGCGTGCCCAGGAGCAGCCCGGCCAAGGAGCCAAGCCAGTTTGATTTTTGGTTTGTTTTTTTTTTGTCTCTCAGCCCCTCCCTAGACCCCGGTCCCAGTTTCTGCCGCCCCCCCCCCCCCAATTTGTTCTCTCTCTCTTCCCTTGTCCTCCCCCCACTAAACCGAGGTCGAGGGAGGGGAAGCTCTTGGACCCGATCGGTGTCTGGGGTCTCCTGTCTTCCAACTGGGTTGGGCCAAAGTACCCAGGGGGTTGGGTGTTGCTGAGCTGGGCACGACTCTTGCCTTCAGTTTCCTCACCTGTGAAAAGGGGATGGGCCCGATACGAAGTGGAGGGAGGGAGAGAGGGGGAGTCCGTCGGAGAAAGTGCTGAGCTGGACGGAAGGACGGGGGTGGAGACAGTAGCATCTCTCTCTCTTGGTCTGACGCTTGATTCCATTCCCCCTCCCTGTTCCAAACCAAGAAATGCAAACTACCAAGATGAACCCTGACCTGCTGCAGAGACGGAGGTGAAAAGTCCCACCCCCCCCTACCCCCCCAAGCCCCTCCCCTTCAACCACCCACTCCCTAACTGCCCGTTTAGCCAGGTTCCGCTCCGCCACCCAGCCGGGGCCCCGGTCTTCGCTAATATTAATAATCCGGACGATTCACCCCCAACTTTTTCTCCTCGAGCTCCAAGTACTTTTCCAGGGGTCAGCTCACTTTAGTGACCCCACAACCCGAGAGCTAGCTGTCAACGGGCTCCGTTTCGCGAGTGGGGAAACTAAGGCTCAGAAAGGTGAAGTGAACACGGCAAAATTGGATATTTTGGCACCTTGGCCAGGATGCTCTCCCCACTCAATCGATCGAGCAGTGGTATTTATTGAGCCCTGACTGTGAGCAGCAGACTGTACTGAGCACTTGAGATTACAGTACCACAGGGTTGGTAGACATGTTCCCTGCCTGCAAGGAGCCTACGGTCTTGCTGGATCCCACTCCTTCCCTTCTGGTCCTCCGTAGCTCCCCCATCCCGTGCGTCGCACATAGAATTGTTACTAAGTGCTGAGGCAGACACGAGATAATCGGGTCGGACACAGTCCCTGTCCCACATGGGGCTCGCAGTCTTAATCCCCATTTTACAGATGAGGGATCCGAGGTACAGAGAAGTGAAGTGACCTGCCCACGGGCCCACAGCATACAAGTGACGGAGCTGGCGTTAGAACCCACGTCCTTTGACTCCCAGGCCCGCCCGTGCTCTATCCATGAGGCCACACTGCTTCTACCTCTTCCTCAAACCTGCCTTAGGCAGGTCTAGGGGGTGTTGGTCCCTACTTGGGACTCTGTACTGATTCAGGCCCGCGCGCCAACCCTCAGGGTCAGCAGTGATAGGGATGAAAGAGAGATCTCAGAGTTGGAGAGGGAGGCTGGCAGTGTGGACTATGGCTCTGTTGGGGCCAGGAGGTGTACTGAGTGGGGAGGAAGAGGGGATGAGGATGAAGCTGCTCTTCCCCCACGCTGGCCTCCCAGACCCAAGCTGGGGGAACCTACCTATTATTCCCCCAAGTCTCTAATTATTTCCTGCCTAATGACCTAGCTCACGGGTCCCCAGTGCCAGCTTGGCAGAGAGTAAATAATAATTAGCCCTGTTCCCAAGCTGTGATTTCACCCCTTTTGATGTGCTCCCCCACCCTCCTCTTCCCTTCCCCTTCCCAGAGGCCCACGCGCCACGGTTTATGATTTGTTGTACATGGACCGGGGAGGGGCTAATGGGGAAAGAAGGGTTTCCCCGGGGCTCCCGCTACAATGAGGAGACTCCCTAGGCTAATCGGGGTTAGATTGGGTGGGGGTTGGGATGGGAAATCAGCTCAGGGCAGGAAGGGAGAGAGGGGCAGGATCAAGACCGCCCTGGACGGGACCAAGACTGCTCTCCTTCTCCCTTGGAGTCACAGAGAAGTGGCCAGTGCTGCCCCCGGAGTCCCATCCTTCCTCCTTCCTCCAGTTTCCCTGGCCCTCTGCCCCTCTACCCTTGCCGGGGCAGGAAGCGGCAGAAGGGCCCTGCCCAAGCCACCGAGGGACGACTGCTTTCGGGAGTTTCCTTATCGGGGGTGGTCTTCTCCCCTGAGGGGAGAGGGCGGGGATCCTCGGTGGCTCAAATTCAGGGGCTGAGGAAGGTTGGGCAGGTGCCGCCTGCCCGGAGGCTTGGGTGGAGACGGAGGCATCGTCGACTTTGAGCAGGACGGGGGAGGCCGGTTGAGCCGGGCCCTCACCGGACCGTTAAAGAAGGGAGCCGGGAGTGGGTTGCCAGGTGGTGCCCTCTACCGGACAGTGCTGGCCCCTGCAGGCTTGGGTGGCTCCAAGATGGAGGGAAATGACTCAGGGGTCCGGTCTGTGCGGAACTGTGACATCCGCGGGCAAAAACCACTCCCACCCCTGGGCTCTTTTCACTCGGCCACTCTAGAAAGGGAGAGGAGGAAAGAAATGGAGAGCTCCCTAAACCCGAGTGCCTGCTTGACAGAGGGAAACAGTTCTCTCCCCCTGCCATTCCTCCTCCTCCTCCCCCACCTTCTGACTTCTGGCAGCAGCTCTGAGAGAAGGGAGGAGGGCAGATGCAAGGAAGGCCCCGTCTTCTTGGTCTGTTTTTCGAACGACACCTCGGAGCAGGGAGACAGATTCTCAGCTTCTCCTGGCCGAGGTCTCCGCCAAGACTCTGAAAAGCGGGGCTCCTTGCTTCCAGCCACCCCTTCCCCCCCCCCCCGCCCTCTCAACGTCTCCAGCTCTGCCAACTATCCGCTCCTCACCATCCACCCCAAGCTGCCCCGTTTCTGGATTCATTCCTTCTCCCCGTCCTCCTGAGGCGTCCTCCTTTCCCACTAGACTGTCAGCTCTTTGAGGGCAGGGATCGGATCTACAGACGCTACTGCGTCGCCCTCTCCCAACTACTTCGTACAGTGCTCCGCACAGAAAGCACTCGGGCGATTCTGTGGATTTGATTCCCCTTGCCCCTAAGTCGAGCCGACCGCTTACCGTGTGCCAAGCGCCGTTCTAAGCGCTGGGGTAATCACAAGCTTAACTAGGTTGGACACAGTACCTGTCCCATATGGGGCTCCCAGTCTAAGTGAGACGGAGTAGGATTTAATCCCTCTTTTGCAGATTAGGTCATTGAGGCACAGAGAAGTGAAGTGACTTGCCCAGGGTCACACCGCAGACGCGTGGCAAGTCGGGATTAGAATCCAGGTCCCCTGACTCCCAGGGCCGGGTTCTTGGCGCTAAGCCACATTGTTTCTCAGCTCCTTCTGCCTGCAAGGTGTGAGCAAGAGGTTGGGGGTTGGAGAGTTAATAATAATAACTGTGGTATCTGTTGCCACGATGGGAAAGGTAGGTAGGGGAGGGGATTTGGGAGGAAAAGCCCAGTTCAAATGAAACAAAAACGACGAGCAGTTTCCACCAGACCAGGTTGCATTAGATCGAGGATGGGAAAGGTGACCCAGGACAGAGTCAGAGAGAAGCAGCCTGACGTAGTGGATACGGCATGGGCCTAGGAGTCGGAAGGTCACGGGTCCTAATCCCAGCTCCGCTACTTCTCTGCTGTGTGACCTTGGGCAAGTCACTTCACTTCTCTGGCCCTCAGTTACCTCATCTGTAAAATGGGGATTGAAACCGTGAGTCCCACGTGGGACAGGGACTGTGTCCAACCTGATTTGCTGGTAGCCACCCCAGCGCTTAATACAGTGCCTGGCACCTAGTAGGCACTTAACAAATACCACTTTTTTTTTTTTTTTAACAGAGAAGAGTCTATCTTCTCCCTCCTCTCCATCCAACTGGAAGCCACTCTGCGGCCGCCATTTTCCCTTGACAGTGGGCCCCATCCTGCCCTCCCCTCCGTGGCAGGGTGAGGACCAAGTGGCAGCACGAGGTTCAGATGGTCACTCCTTTAGCCACAGTGTTCTGTAGCTCCTGTGCTACTTCTTCTTGTCCATACTGTCTATTTGTTTTTTTATTGTTTCACCTTTCCTGAACTCCTGGAGGACCAGAGACCATGTCTAATTCTCACCCATGTACTTTTTTCCAGTCCTTTGCACAAGGACTGCACGCACTTCTGCTACACCCCAGCTTGTTCTCTTCATTCCTTCCAAGATCTTAACCCTCCTGTCCCCGACTCATTGAGCACCTGCTTTGCTCTGCCTGGAATGCTATTCCCCCTCAAACTGGTCAAACCACGTCTCTTCCTTCCTTAAAGCCCTCCCACAAAAGCCATCTTCTCCAACTACTCGCCCACCTTCCAGGACATCAGTCTTTTATTCCTCTAACCTTTACGCGTGCATTAGTTAGGTCTTTTTTATATATATTATTTTGGCTTACTTTTGCTTTTACCAGTTGATTTGATGCCTCTTCTCTTTTTTGTGTCCACCCATCTCCCACCCTAGATTGTAAGTTCCTTGAGGGCAGGAACGGGGTCGTCTATGTTATTGCACTCTCCCAAGGGCCTAGTACAGTGCTCTTCGTTCATTCATTCAGTCATATTTATTGTTTACTGTGTACAAAGCAGTGTACTAAGTGCTTGAGAGAGTACAATATAACATTAAACAGACACATTCCCTGCCCACAGTGAGTTCACAGTCTAGAGGGGGAGACAGACATTAATAGAAATAAATGACAGATATGTAGATAAGTGCTGTGGGGCTGGGAGGGGGGCAAGGGGGCAATTAAGGGAGCAAGGCAGGGCGATGCAGAAGGGAGTGGGAGAAGAGGAAAGGAGGGCTTAGTCCGGGAAGGCCTCTTGGAGAAGATGTGCCTTCAATAAGGGTTTGAAGCGGGGGAGAGTAACTGTCAGATATGAAGAGGGATGGTATTCCAAGGCCAGAGGCAGGACGTGGGTGAGAGGTCGGTGGCGAGATAGACGAGATCAAGGTACAGTGAGAAGGTTAGCGTTGGAGGAGCGAAGTGCGCGGGCCGGGTTGTAGTCGGAGAGTAGCGAGGTGAGGTAGGAGGGGGTGAGGTGATTGACTGCTTTAAAGCTAATGGTGAGGAGTTTTTGTCCGATGCAGAGGTGCACGGACAACCACTGGAGTTTCTTGAGGAGTGGGGAAACATGATCTGAACGTTTTTGTAGGAAAATGATCCGGGCAGCAGAGTGAAGAGTGAACTGGAGTGGGGAGAGACGGGAGGCGGGGGATCGGCCAAGGAGGCTGATACAGTAATCGAGGCGGGATAGGATAAGTGCTCGGATTAACATGGTAGCAACTCGGATGGAGAGGAAGGGGCGGATTTTAGTTCTGCACGCAGTAGGGGCGCTCGATAAATACGGATGGTGGTTTCTAACTACTGTTCCACTTTTAGCAATGGGATTTTTCTCTATTTACATCTACTTTCTCACCCATTAGAGTGTACGTTTCCCAAGAGCAAGGATTGTGTCTTTTACTCCTTCAGTCTATCCTCTACCGTGCCCTAGATACAGTAGACCCCCAGTACATACTGATCTTCTTAAAGAGTGTTTAATTCCTCTTGTTGCACAAAGGAGATCAAGTGTGCAGACACACACACACACACACACACACACACACAGAGCTCTCCCTTCCCTGTGGCCACTTGAAGCTGCCCCAGCCTCCTTTTCCGGTCGAGAGAGGGGATCAAGTGGCCCAGGGAACACTGAGCCATCGGGCGAGCGGGACAGGCCACTGGGGAGGAGGCGGCAGGAAGCCAAGACCCGTTACAGGACAGGGAAGCTCGCGACGCTTGCGACACCGCAGTGATTGTTTGCTCCTTTCAACAGCCGCATGTAGCCTTGTTCTCCCCATCTCTCTGACCAGCTGTGGAGAGAGAAGAGAAAGAGACGGAGACCCGGACAGAGAGATAGAGAGAGACATGTCCCCCCGGCATGAGTTACCAGGATGGAAACAGTGGGAGAGGTTTCTCATTTGCAAGTAGCCCAGACACCCAGTTGGGCAGGACAAGTGACCTAAGCCCGGCGAGCAGGTCAATTATAATAATAATTATTATTATTATTATGGTATTTGTTAAGTGCGTACTACATGCCAAACACTGTTCTAAACGCTGGGGTAGATACAAGGTGATCAGGTTGTCCCCTGTGGGGCTCACGGTCTTAATCCCCATTTTACAGATGAGGTAACTGAGGCACAGAGAAGTTAAGAGGCTTGCCCAAGGTCACACAGCAGACAAGTGATGGAACCGGGATTAGAACCCACAACCTCTGACTCCCAAGCCCCTGCTCTTTCCACTAAACCACGGTGCTTCTCATGGTTTATGGCTGATTATGGCTGATTTAATTGATCTTACTCCCCAAGCCTCCTGAGCGGGAGGGTAAACTGATGAAAAATTTTTGTGGACTGGCAAACTTTTTTCACCGGCTCACCTCTTGAGTATTGGCAGTAATGGAGGGAAGAAGTGACGCCAATGATCCCAAACAACAGATGACACAAATTAAGAAAGGGACACGCACTCGGCCCCGGAAGCTCTGGCATTAGCGACACCTTAGAAATCTTCCACAATCTTCCACACTCACAGCGTAATGGAGTGTGGATTGGATTTGCCAAGCTGTTTTCTGGAGAGACGTCTGTGCTAGATAACGGCAAAGCCGTCCCCAAACCATCCCACAGGTCTGTCCCCATGGCGTAGCGTCCCCGGTCTGAGGCCAGGGACGCCTGGGTTCCCTAATAGCCCGGCCCGGCCCCCCAACCCCCTTCCCCCACTGGCGCCCACCTGTTCTTCAGGATCCAATAATCCTGGCCTCCCCCTGGCTCCTTTGAGGTCCCATAGCCCACGGCCAGCATCGCGTGATTCACTTTCTGAGTGCAACTGTGGCTTGAGAAGATCCCTGGAGGAGGTGGAATGATAATTATGGTATCTCTTAAGCGCTTACTCTGTGCCAAGCACTGTTCTAAGGCAGAAGGCTGTGGAACTCTGTCGGGTGGGTTCCCCTACCTCTTAGAGCAGAGAGCATCCTTGGAGGCCAAGGAAGGGGGAGGAAGGGAAGGGATAAAGTGGGGTCAAGAGGCCAGTGGGGATGGGGGGGCAATGTTTTCACTCCATCCGCGGTGGAAGGAGCAGCGAGACGAAACTGGGTCGGACAGAAGGAAGAACTTCCCGATGTCCAGAGCTGGGTCACTGAGGGTAGCTGGGCAGTGATGGGAGATAGGAATCTCCACCTCTGGAGAAATCTTTACACCTACCCTGAATGGGTTAGGAGTTCCCCTGTACGGAGGCAGGAGGCTGGACCAGATGATCCCCTCCCCATCCCCCATCCCTCCCCCATCTGGGGAAAGGAGAAGCTTCCTGCGGGACCTCGGGGGGAGAAGGGATGGCCACCCGCCATTGCCCTCCCCGGCCACCGGCTGCTACCGGAGTGGTAGAAGAAGAAGGGTCTGGCATCCACCGCGACAGATACGGGTCCCACCGTGGCCACCGCCTGCTCCAGGGCCTGCTCGTTGTCTTGGTCGACCACCATATATGAGGTACAGTTGCCAGCCTTCCCCTGCAGGCTGTAACGGCAGCTGATGTCATCCTGCAAAAGGAGAAAGCAGACCACCAGGCACCAGTCGGGAAGCAGCCTAGTGGGCAGAGCCCGGGGCTGGGAGTCGGAAGACCGGGGTTCTAATCCTGATTCCGTCACTTGCCTACTGTGTGACCTCGGGCGAGTCACTCAATTTCTCCGGGCCTCAGTCCCCTCATCTATGAAATGAGAGATTAAGTACCTGTTCTCCGCCCCCTTCGACTGTGAGTCCCATGTTGGACAAAGACTGTGTCCAGCCTGATGAGCTTGTATCAGCCCCCAGCGTTTAGCGTTGTGCCTGACACACGGTAAGCACTTAAAATATACCACAGTTATTAGGATAATTATTACTATCATCATCATTACTATAAGGACTGGATTCCCACTGTGTACAGGATCCTTGGGGAAAGACAGGAGGGGTGAAAGATGCACTTCCCCAACTAATCCCCACCATTTTGGTCATGCCCTGCCCTCAGCCATCCCCCCCCCCCCCCAGATTGATCTGTTCTCCTGTTCTTCGTTTAGCGATGGCAAATGTACCCTGTACATACCCTGCACACAGCAGGTGTTCACTCAATCCCGTGAGGAGGGGGGCTATTGATGAAGACAAAGGCAGGAACAATGGACAGGAAGCAGAATCTTTGAGAGTGAGAAATGGTGAAGGAGGATGGCTTGCCCTCTTCCCCCACGCTGCACCCCTCCCAGGGGAGAGCGCCACCTTACCCTGCCCAAATAGGGGTACAGGTCCTCTGCGTCGATGCCCCCGTTGGCCCGCACGTACTCAAAGGCACCGATGTACTGCCCTCCCCGGCAGCCCACGTTCCCTTGCCTCCAGGAACAGTCCACCAGATTCTGCTCGCTCAGAGACACCATCTTCCCCGTGGTTTTGAACACCAAGGCCTCCAGGGCTCCTGTGGCGCTGAAGGCCCAGCACGATCCGCAGAGACCCTGTGAAACGACCGCAGGAAGCCAACTGGATCAGCCAAGCCGCCTTGACCCCACCCACCCACACCTCCAGTAGGGGTTCCGGCTGTTTGGGCTCCATTCCAGCCTCACCCACCCCAGGCCGCTGACGAGACTTGCGGGTTTCCTGTCGGGGCTGAAACACCCTCAAATGGGAGCTTTCTGGCCGGTCAGTTCGTTGAAGCCCTCTCTGTCCCAGACTACTCCTGCCTAAATTCCCGGTCTCTTTTAGAGAAGCGGCGTGGCTCAGTGGAAGGAGCACGGGCTTGGGAGTCAGAGGACGTGGGCTCTAATCCCGGTCCCATCACTTGTCTGCTGTGTGACTTTGGGCAAGTCACTTCATTTCTCTGGGCCTCAGTTACCTCATCTGTAAAATGGGGATTAAGACTGTGAGCCCCGCGTGGGGCAACCTGATTACCTTGTATCCCCTCCAGCGCTTAGAACCATGTTTGGCACATAGTAAGCGCTTAACAAATGCCATTATTATTATTATTATTATTATTATTTTGGTCCCCACACTTAAAATGAACAGTTGGCGCTTATGTCCAGGAGGCTGGGAGGAACCGGAGGACAGTGGCTCTCCTGGACACCCATCTGCGAGGTCAGGGAAGTACCTAAGGGGAATGGTCCCCTCACCCCAACTTTTACCTCCAGTAACCCAGTAAGCTCCCACTTTCAGGCAGTCTCCATTCTTCGACAAACCAGGCCACCCACGGGCATGTGTGTACACACACACACACACACACACACACACACACCCCCCACCCCCCCTCGCCTCCCCAGGCAGAAATCCCTTACTTCACTCTGCAGGAGGAAGATCAAGATCAAGGATCAAGATCAAACAACTGACCCCAGGGGAGAGAACAAGTAGCAGCCCCTTTAGTTCCTCATGCCAGGTGAACTCACCTGATTCTTCACGGGGGTCACATATCCCTTTGTGCGCCAGTCCACCTCCTCGGGCCCCTCCCATGACGTCTTACTCCGGAACCGCGCTTGCTCCCGCCCGGACCGAAGAGCTCCCCCAAGGTCGGGGCGAAAGCCATTCAGCCGCTCGTGAAGCTCTTCGTTTGTCTGTGGGGACAAGCAGACGGGGTGGGAATGAGCAGGAAGAGGCAGGTTTTCCCCACCCCCAGTTGGTCGCCAACCTCCACAGGTCATAGCACCCCAACCACCCACTGCCCTCTGCAAGGCCCTCACCAACTTCCCCGGCCGGGAAGCTCGGAATGGGTCGCGGGCGGTCACGGAGGGATCTCTGGTGGAACCGACCGCTCCCATCCCTCCCAACTGCACCTCCTGCATCCCCACCGTTCTGGGCCGGCACGGGGGAAACTCCCGAGCCATTGCCAGCGAGGAGGGGAGAAGGCCGATAGCGGAACCCCGAGAGACGAGAAGAGCTGCCGGGGGTGGGACGGGGGGGACATCGACAGATCGCCCTGCTGGAGTCACATACCTGGTCCCCAAAGTGGTTCATTGCCAGCCGGTAGCTGTGCTTCCCCTGAGACATCTCCTCATTGTGCCGCTCGATCACCCGCACGTTCTTCTCCCAGGCTGCCCTGCGAAACACCTCCTCGGCTTCCTGCGGAGGCCGGGGGTGAGGGAGTGGCCGAGGCGGGAGCGGCCCCGGGTGAAATCTCCTCCGGTAGCCCGTCGGAGCGGCCGGTGGCCTCTCGGCACATGCCAGCGGGCCTTAGCCCTCTCGGGTGGCCCGCCGCTCCAGGTGGAGACTTGATGGGCTAATCTGGAGCCCCGGCTCTGCTCCCCTTGGGCTGCAAAGATGCTCAGTGGCTAAGCTTAGTTCTTCATGAAAACAAAACGAAACAGGCAGCAGCAGCAGCAGCAGCAGCAGCAGCAGTTCCAAGCAGGTAATATGAATTACCCAGGCCAGAGGTGCCGGGGCCGTGAGCCGCCCAGCCCAGGGAGGCGCCGGGGCTGGGAACCGCCCAGCCCGGAGCCCCGGGAACTGAGCCCCGAAGAAAACGAGCCCTACTCACCACAGAATAGTTTTTCCCGTGCAGGACCTTCCAGCGCCACCATCCCTCGTCCAGGCTCGAGTCTGATGTCCCGGCCAAGTCCACCAGGATCGGGAGGGCCAGGATCAGCGTGAGCCAGGGCATGATGGTCCTGCCGGGCACATCGGAGAGACCAAGGTGAGATTTCCCCAGCCCCTCAGCTCCCTCCACAGGGACCGAGGCCCGGCCGCCTTCAGCGCGGTCTCCCTGGACCCGTGAGGAGGAAGTCAGATGGCGGAGACTAGGTTGCGTTTACTCCTGGACCCGATCCTGGGAAGGTTTGGCTTAGCGGATAGAGCACGGGCCTGGGAGTCAGAAGGACCTGGGTTCTCATGCCAGCTCCACCACTTTTCTGCTGGGTGGCCTTGGGCAAGTCACTTCACTTCTCTGTGCCTCCATTCCCTCGAGTGTAAAATGGGGATTTAGACCGTGAGCCCCATGTGGGACAGCGACTGAGTCCAACCTGATTAGCTGGTATCTACCCCAGTGCTTAGAACAGTGCTTTACACATAGTAAGCAATTAACAAATACCACCGTGTTGTTGCTGACCAAAAGCCTACTCCCGCTTTGAGGAAGCGATGAGGGTGGATTAGACCACCCATCCCTATAGAGTAGCTGGCAGATGTGGAATTCGATCCAAAAAGCAAAACGCATAAATGCGTTTACACTGAGGTCAGGAACCTAAAAAGCGAGTCGATCGGTGGGCGGGTGGGTTAGAGGGACCCGGGGATTGATGGCAGTGCCTTGGGAGGGCCTTAGACATCACTGGAATCTCTGAGACTTGGGGCAGAGAGGAAAACCAGTGTGACCCAGTAATGCCAAGCGACCCAACTCTCTGGGAAAGGCTGGGAGGGGCAGCCCACCCAGTAATGACATCAACATCTCGGCCAACGAGAGGACACCCATGGAATCTACGGACCGAAATCCCAAATTTGAACGCAAATATCCTCGGAGGACTGCCCGAGGGCCACCAGACCAGGATGAGGAAAATGGTCAGGAAACACTAGGGGAGCCGGAGAAGCCAGACAGCGAGGAACAGTGCGGGACTGCAATTCTCCTCACATGGATTGGCTGAGTGATTCATCAGGACAGGAAGAGAGGTGAGGTTTTTGGAGAGGATCACGGGCTGTTTTCTGGAACAGCTAGTCATAGAGTCAACAAGGAGAAAGAATACACTGGACCTCATTCCAAAGTGCAGGAGGTGTAGGTGGGAGAGCCACTCTCTAATGGTGACCTTGTCTTGATCAAATACAACATTCTTTCTGGGGGAGGGAAGAGCCCAAAATACATAATGCGGGGTTGTTCAATGTTAGAAGAGGAACCTACACAGTCGGGAAGGGTCGGAGGGCCTTGGAAAAATACAAGTGTTACTGGAGGCTGTTAAAAAACACGATTTTAGAGGCCCAGGTCAAATGCATCGGATACCCAAACAAACCCTCCAGGGCTAACCAGCAGGGTAAACTTGGTCACAAGTGGGGAGAGGTCCTTTCCTAAATGGGACTGGGTCAGCACCCCCCTACTCCCAGTTCCCAAACGGGAACCTCTCCCCTCCAAAAATCAATGGTATTTATCGAGGGAGTACTGTGTGCAGAGCACTGTGCTAAGCGGTCGACATAGGCAAGAGAAAGGGCAGGAAGCCTGGGAAGGGTTCACTGTGGACAGGTTTCTCCAACCATCCAGATCCTGTTCCCCTCTTTTCTCTAGCTGGGATCCATCCCGGGATATGGCAGTTTGAAGGACTCAAGAGGGGCCGGGGTGAGGAAGTTGGTCCCGAGAGAGAGGGTGGGGTTCGGGAGAACCCGAGTTCTAATCCTACCATCAGCCCTTCGAATGTCTCCAAGCGAGTTTCCCACCCCCTTCGGTGCCTCAGAATGCCCCGTCTTTAAAATATTTGAGGGCGGAAACACCACCGGCCCCTACCGAGCCAACGGGGAAGGCGGAAGTGAAAGCCCAATGGGGAAATAAAAGTTTTCTAGAAACTCAAGCTTTCCTGGACGATACGGAGTCGAGAGGGTGGGAGTCAAGAGGCTCCAGGGTAGATGAAACGCTCCCTACCTTAGCTTCTGCTGCTTCTTGTGATGCACCCGAGCTACTGAGGGGCTTGGAAAAAGCTGCCCCTACTTCTCGCTTACTTCCTCAGCGTCTCATTCCCCCGCACCGCCCCCAGCCCATGGGTGGTTGACACAATACCACTAGAGACCGTTGTCAGGAAGCCAGCCCGCACCACAGAACGAGCTCGCCGCCCCGTCCCCAACACACTGGGTGTGCGAGGTGATACGTGTGTGTGAATCGTAGGAGTCGACTTTTCACTCTGAACTGGGGGGGTGGGGAGGAGCCAGAGGGTTATGGGCCTGGGGAGGGAGCGACAGGGAGGCCGCACAGAGAGAACAGATCAGAGAACCCCGATCTGTGGTTTCTCCGGCACCACTGGGATGCTCTGGGGGAGTCCCGTCAGAGCTCCGGGGACTTCATCGGCACTGGAAACTGGGGCAGGGGGAACGACAGTCTCCATGGAGTTGGTGTCTCAGCCTGGTATCTAGGACCCCCCGATACCAGTACCGCTTGGGGGGGGGGCACCCCCGGCCAGAGCCCCGCCGCTGTCTCCATAGCTGGCCAGACCCGCTGGCTGGCCGGCCCAGAGTCTCCTTCCTTACCCTCTCCCACAGCCTAGACTTGAGGAGCCCTTTGGTGGCTTCGGTAAGAGAGGGTGGAAGAAGGGAGGGACAGAGATGCTAGATTTCCCGGTTGGGGTGAGGAAGGATTTCTCCAAGGCAGCCCCTGGCCCCAGGAGCTTCCCTTGGCATTATCCCTGACTCCTCTCTCATTCAACCCACATTTTCGATCCATCACTAAATCCTGTCGGCTCCACTTTCACATCATCTCTGAAGTCCCCCCCTTTCCTCTCCCTCCAACCTGCTGCCACGTTAATCCAATCACTTATCCTCTCCTGCCTTGATTACCGTATCAGCCTGTGGGCCCACTTCCCCGCCTCCTGTCTCTCCCCACTCTAGTCCATACTGCTCCCCGGATCGTTTTTCTACCAGAACATTCAGGCCGTGTTTCCTCATTCCTCAAGAAACTCCAGTGGTTGTCCATCCACCTCCGCATCAAACAGAAACTCCTCACCCTTGGCTTAAAAGCACTGGATCGCTGTGCCCCGCTCTTACCTCACTGTTCTCCTACTCCAACCCAGCCCGCACACTCCGTTCCTCTAATGCTTCTCACTGTACCTCCATCTCGCCTATCTCGCCGCCGACCTCTCGCCCACGTCCTGCCTCTGGCCTGGAACGCCCTCCCTCTTCATAACTGACAGTCACTCCGGCTCCCACTCTAGACTGTGGGACCGTGTAAGCTCACTGTGGGCAGGGAACGTTTCTGTTTATTGTTGTTTCCTACTCTCCCGGTCTCTCGGTACAGAGCTTTGCCCACGGCAAGCGCTCAATACGATTGACCGACCGACTGACCGTCGGTCCTGATGTCCAGTACTGGATTTCCTCTCTCCGCCCCTAACGCGCAGGGTATCTGTGGTCAGTTATGCAACCCCGTTGTGAGGCTGCTGGCAGACTGACTTCCTGTCAGGGTGGGGAGGCAGCATCGCCTGGTGGAAAGAGCATGGGGCTCGGAGTCAGGAGGTCTGCCGTGTGACCTTGGGGAAGTCACTTAACCTCTCTGGGCCTCAGTTTCCTCATCTGTCTAATGGGGAGAAGGTAGACTGCGAGCCCCAGGTGGGACAGGGACTGTGTCCAATCGGATAACCTCGTATCTACCCCGGTGCCTAGCACGGAGTAAGCGTTTAATCAATGCCCAAATCATAATTATCATGACCACCATCGTTATTAGGATTTGATTGCTTGTGAATCTCAGGTGCCTCCCCAGATCTGCAAGGCTTAGCCCTCCCCATGTTCAAAGTCCTCCCCCAAGACCCCATCTCCTCCAGGAAGCCTTCCCCGATTCACCCCCGACATGGGAAGCAGCGTGGCTCAGTGGAAAGAGCCTGGGCTTCGGAGTCAGAGGTCGTGGGCTCGACTCCCGGCTCCGCCACTCGTCAGCTGTGTGACTGTGGGCAAGTCGCTTCACTTCTCTGTGCCTCAGTTACCTCATCTGTAAAATGGGGATTAACCGTGAGCCTCACGTGGGACGACCTGATGACCCTGTATCTATCCCAGCGCTTAGAACAGTGCTCTGCACATAGTAAGCGCTTAACAAATACCAACATTATTATTATTCCCGAGTCACATCACTCCAACATCCACTCCTACCCCTCGTGTATTTATTCCTACCCTTCCTCAGCCCTTGCGGGTGTGTGCATAACCTACTGCCCAGTAAGTCATTTATCTCGATTTACTCTAGTTGCAGATATTCTTATCGCGGTCTTCCCCGTTGGAGCGTAAGCTCTTTGCGGGTAGGGAACGCACCTCACGCTTCTGCGGTACGGGTAGGGCCCGAACACCTACCTACAAGATGTGAAAGCCGGAGATAGGTCAAGTGCTGATTGTCACAGCGGGCTAGGATCTGAGAGCCCCCTCTCCCCGCCTCCGACCCCGTCCGATCCGGTCAGGCTAGCCGGTTCGAAACAGCGGCGCCCACGCCACCGTGGCCACGGCTTACCTCAAAATGTCCACCTGCGTCAGCCGCGGCCACCAGCCGTGGCCCCAGCCCAGGTCTCCAGCTGCAGCCCCATCCAACAGCTCTTAGCCGCGCCGGCCGGATCGGACGCGCTCTCCGCCAGGCCCGCGGCAGGTGCTGTACCTCTCGCTGCCGTCTCATCCCCGGGTCCCACGGGTAAGCCCGCCTTCCCCTCCCCGCTGTGGAAACGGAGACGGGGACCGACCAGGGCGGCCCGGATCAGATGGGGGCAACAGCTGGTGCTGTGGGCGTGGCTGCCAGGGCCCCAGCGCTGCCCTTTCCCTCCCCTTTTCCTGGATGGGGCAGGGAGGCAAGTGGGGGGGATGTTAATCGGAGCTAGCCGGGTTGGCAGCGGCAGCTGTCACTATGAACAAAGTTCAAAAACAGAAAATCCTGGCGCGAAGGGTGGGGAGACCTGTGGAGGAGGAGGATGAGTTCGGGGCTCGGGGTGGGGCAGGGAAGCCCCTAGGAACGGGGAAGGGGAATACGTGAGGGGAGGGATTTTCAGGGTGATTTTTACTTACCTGTAGGGTCCGATCACCAGGTGGGGCTGGTTTTGACCAATCGCGAGCACTGCGGGCAGGGAGCGTCTTGATCGTCGCGTCGTATTCTCCCAACTACTTAGTACAGTGCTCTGCACCCGGTAGGCGCTCAATAAATACGACAGTGAATGCCATGGGAAGAGTAACCCACGGTCAGAGCCATGTTTCAGAGGATCGCATCGCGACCCAGGTGCTTAGTACCGCGCCTTGCACAGAGTGGGCGCTGGGTAAGCATCATTCCTAGTTGCCTCCATGTTGAACGCGGTCCCCGAGTGATGCTGAATGAACTGCTCGAGGAGCCGGATGTGGCATCCAGAGAGGCCCTGGTCTCGCAACCCCAGAGAAGGTTTGTCTGCGCTGGACTCTAACCAACTCCCAATTCCGTGGTGTCGTCCCCTCCCAGGCGCTTAATACGGGTCCCTGCACACAGCAAGCGCTCAATGAGTGCCACCGATTGACCGTCCGACGGACCACGCCTCCGGTTAGGTCCGCAGCTTGACGCGCCGAAGCACCCGCCGCGCTTGCGGCAGCTCCCCTCGACGGAGCTTCGCTGGGCGGACCACGGGCAAAGGGACCACAGCTGCTGCCACGGGGGGGGGGCAGAAACGGGATATCCGGGAACGCTTTTAGGGCACGGCCGAGGGCGGCGTTGGAAGATGCAGCATCGCAGTCAAAAGCCGGGAGACGACTTTGGCGGTCAAGCCGGCACGGGGCACTACGATCCCTTAAGAGCTCCAGGAGGATGGAGAGACTGGCGGAAAGGCAAAAACCATCCCGGGTGCCGCCAACTAACCAAACGGTACAAAAATAGGCAGCCGTGGGGTGGGCGCTGTGGTCGGGACGGTCGGTCTCACATCCACAGTCATAGGTGAACTTTCTCATTGGTTGTGCCATCTTCGGAGATGCGAGACAGCTAGACGTGAGCAGTTTCCTGACTCGAAGCTAATGATAGTAATAATGATGATGGCAGTTGTTAAGCGCTTACAACGTGCCAAGCACTGTTCTAAGCGCCGGGGGACACACACAAGGTGATCGGGTTGTCCCACGTGGGGCTCACAGTCTTCATCCCCATTTTACAGATGAGGTAACTGAGGCTCAGAGAAGTGAAGTGACTTGCCCAAAGTCACACAGGTGACAAGTGGTGGAGCCGGGATTAGAACCCATGACCTCTGACTCCCAAGCCCGGGCTCTTTCCACTGAGCCACGCTGAGGATGGAAGGGTGCGCGCGCGTGTACGTGCGCGTGTACGCGTAGAGCGAAACGAACGGGTGTCTGCTTGTCGTCCCCCCCCCCGTCCCCCTCCCCCCCCCCCGGCTGGATAGTAAGTTCCTCGCGGGCGGGAACTGCGTCTTTTACTCCTGTTGCCCGTTCCCAGACCCCCAACCCCCCACTCTGTCCGCGACAGGTGCCCAAGCCAGTCCTTCACCACACTGGAACATCTAGGAAAGAGGTTGCCAGAGGAACGGCAACTTCCTGTTCCCGGTGACTCCCCCTCTCACTTCCCGACCCCACTTCCCGCTCGCTGGCACCCAAGACCCGTCCCCGCCATGTAGCCGAACGGAGGCTTCGTTTCCATCTGTAATACTTTAATGAGTTGCTACGTCTTACACGCATAATTATAAAAGAATAAGAATCCACAAAAATATTTTCTTCTCATAATACGCACTTAAAATACGTGGGGTGAAAAGACGGGGGTCCGTGTTCTAGTCTTTGCCCTCCGACTCGGTCCCGGGGCCGGAGGGGGAGGCGGGCCCGGTGCCCCCGCAGTCTGTGTTGGTCGGGGAAATGAGAATGCGTATCGGCCCGGGGGGTGGGGGGCGGCGGCGGCGGCAGAGAGAGGGGAGACGGAGGGCAGGGCGAAAAACAGTCACTGACCCGCAGAGAACTGAAGCAAAGCTGGTTTCAGTGCACGCCTAAAAGCTTGCGGGAGAAGAACAGGAAATATCACAGGAAGGGGAGCTGGGGAGAGGAGGGTGAGCGAGGGCTGGAGCGGGAAACGGGAATTCCCATTCTCTTCTTGCTACCAAACCTGATCCCCGAGGTGGCCACGTGCTCCGGACGGCCGGAGGGGCATAACCTTGTTCTCTGGCCCCACCCCCGTATTTGGGAGGACATTGGCCAGGGCCTCGGGCACGCTAACTTCCCAACCTCCCAAGGCCAGCCAACTGCCCCAGACCTACCGCCTTCCTCCTACACGGCTCGAACAACAATTTACTAAGGGAGCTGGGGGGCCGGGGGACCGGGGCCGGGGGGGGGGGGAGAAGAGACTGGAATGTGCCTACCAAGCCTATCCTGGGGCCCTGAATGCTACTGCTCATCCTGGGGATGGGGGAGGGAGGACACAGAGACAGAGGGTAGGGACGGGGGCGAGGAAGAGAAAAACACAGGGGGCGCGGGGGTGGGGCGGTGGGAAGCGAGAGAGCAACTCATATGCCCACCAAGCCGACTGGGGGCCCCAGGCGACCGTGGAGTGTCGTGCCCCCCCCCCCCCCCCCCCCCCGGGGGGAAGGACTCCTGCTCTCCCGGCACCTCGGTTTAAGGCAGCTTGGCGGATTTCTCTGGTCTGACTCCTCCCTGGGACAAAGTCTAGATGCCTCGATGCCGCCGAGATCCCCCTTCCAGGAAATCACCGGACCGCAGAGGGGGGATAGGAGAGAGAAGTGGCGGATGGCAGACGGGACCGGACCTCTGCCCGGTTTCAGTCTAAATCGGTCTACCGATAGTCCTCTCCCAAGCGCGTGCGTCATACAGTGCTCTGCACAGAGGCAGTGCTCAAATACCACTTATCGACCGACTGACTGATTGATTGCTTGATTCGGTCCTGGCGTGGAGAAAGCCGCAGCCAAAAAGAAAGAAAGAAAAAGAAAAGAACAAAGAAGAGTTTATATATATAAAAAAAAAAATGAAGCAGCCGCAGCATCAGCCAGGAAGCGTGAGTCCACAGGGGTTGGGATGGAGCTGGCTTTCGGGTGAGAAGAGCTGCCATCCAGATCAGGCCAGAGGGGATGGCCTTCCTCTCCCTCCTCACCCCGGGAAACCTGATGTTTGGGGGAGCCAAGATGGTGGCACTTGGAGGCTTGTGCTCTGCAGAAGAAGGCTGGGGAGGGGCGGGAGAGGGGAGGGAGGGGTGAGGGAGAGGAGAGAAGAGTCGGGAGAGGGAGGGGAGGGAGGGCCGGGGACCCTCCCAAGGTGAGTGGGCAGCATCCGGAGTCGTGGAGGCCGCAGCTCTCAGAGGTATTCTTGAAGAAAGTGCAGCAGTGTGATTTCGTAGTGCTCTCCCGACTCAGGGCAGCGAATACTATGTCTCTCGTTGGGGTAGATCTGGGCGAGAGAGATGAGAGGTTCCAGTGGCCACAGGTGCCAACGTTGCATTTTGAAGACCGGGAGACGATGGGGCGCAGACGGGACGGGGCTGGGGAGCAGCAGGCGGGCCCGCCGAAGAGCGGGTCCGTCCGTCAGCCACGAACTGGGGGTCTTTCCGGCCCCACCGGGAAGCCCCGGGGTCTCCCTAGGGTCCCAAGGGGAACGAGGCTGGCTGCCCGGTCCGGACGGCCCCGGGGAGGGGAACGTCGGCTCCGTCGCCCCGAGCCCGTCGGCTCACCCGCGTCATCGACCCGGCCTCCCGTCTTCCCCTGACCTCCACCCTCCCCGCTCCCCGCCAACCCCAAGCCGACCGAGAAAGCGACCGTGTCAAATCGCTCAGCGCAAGCACCCGGGAGAGAGACCGGGATCCAGCTGGGGCACGTGTCCTGCCTCACGGGCTCATCCTCGGGTGGAAAACTTCGACCGCCTCTAACCGCGGCTGCGCGGGTCCCGGGGATCCCGGCAGAGCCGGAGGGGAGGGAGGGCGGTCGGGCTCCCCTGGTCTCCGGGCATCCAGGCCGGAGACTCCGACTGGCCCTGGGGTGCCAGAGGCAGGAGGGGACGGCCGGGACGAGGGGACGGCCTGCTCGCAACGAGGGGCCTGATGGGAGGGCGCAGAAACGCCGGGGCAGAGCTGCCGGGCCAAAAGGCCGCCGCCTGCTGGAGGAGTCACCCCACGGGTCCAGGCGAAAGACAACTGGCTCCACCTACCCCCAAAGCCGACGAGCAAGTGCCCCCTGGGCCCTTGCGGGGGGCAAAGAGGGGACGTGGGAGGGCAGGGAAAGGTGCCGCAGGACCCCACTGGGGCTTCGCCCCTCGACTCCACCCTCACCGTTCCCCACCAACCCCGAGCTGACCGAGAAAGCGACCACGTCAAATCGCTCGGCGGAAGCGCCCGGGAGAGAGACCGGAATCCAGCCGGGTGACCCGTCCCGCTTCACGGGCTCACCAGCTCATCCCTCGCCCCACGGCCAATCTCCCACCGGCACGCTCACCTGCAGCTGATAGGGTTTCCCGGCCCGGATCAGCTGGGAGACGAGGAAGTTGGTGTGGAAAAAGTGCACGTTTTCATCCAGGAATCCATGGAGGATCAGCAAGCGGTTTGGCCTGGAGAGGGAAGGGAAGGGGTTTGGGGCGGGGAGAAGATTCTGAGCATTTTAAGCCACAGGCCGAGTTGAGAAACCCACGCCCCCCCCCCCCCCCACCACAGTTTCCTCCATGAGCTACATTCTCACCCTCTGAAGTCTAAAAGCCCAAGAACCACCAGGGGAGGGGAAGAGGAGCGAGCCCGGCCCAACATCTCCACCGGTGGGGCGGGGGGAACGGGACTTTCCATCTACTAAAACCTGGCCCCCTGGGCTGTCGAGGAAGCACTCTTTCGCCCCCTACTAAAGAGCACCCACCATCCCTTCCCCTCCCTCCCACCCTGCCCAATCCAGGCTCTTCCCACCCTCTCCGCCGGAGCAGCGGCGGCAACAAAACAGGTGACACTGGGCCTCGAAGCTTGTGGCTCTGAGGTAGGCTCTCATCTCCTACTCCTGCAGTGCTGCTTCTCGCTCCAACACCCGTGCCCCCCTGCCGGTGCTGGTGCTCCGAGGTATCCCCGAGATATCCCCTGGGGCTGCTGAACCACTCCGACCTATGCCAAGAACTCCGGGAGGGGGGCCCAGGAGCCTCAGGGCAGGTTTGGGACAAAGGGAAGGGGAAGGAAGGCACTCCAAGATGGGAGGGCAGGGAGGAGAGGGTTGGCGGGAAAGGAAGGGGAAACACTACCCCTGCCAGCAAGATTAGCCCCCAAGGCTCAAGCCTCTGAATAGACCTAGTTGTCAGGGGCAGAATCCTGTGTTTTTTTTTGGGGGGGGGGGGCAGCAGAAAGGAGGAAGGGGGGAAAGAAGGGGGGGGTGGAGGAAAGGAAGGGGGAGAGAGAGGGCACATTCTGAAGTCGTGGCAAACATTGTCCCTCTGGCCCTGAGGTTGAACCTAGCAGCTGCTGGGTGAGTGGACAGGAGCAAGGTCCGGGCCAGCCAGGGGAAAGGGCTTACTCGTTGGGCAATTTCTCCACGTGCAACGCCACAGAGCCAGCTTCGTAACCTTCTTGGTTGTTCTCCGGGACATCCATGTACCGCTCGGTATAGCCGGTGTCGTAGGCCATCCAGACCGTCACGGGGGCCCCGGCGATAGCGACCTGTGGGGACGTGGGCGGGGAAGGGGCAAGAAGCTTCCGTCACCGAAGGCTACGTGGCCACCTTTACCGAAGCTCAACACATTCAGAGAGGCTCAGTGTCCTGCTGCTTCGCTGAGTCCTACGTTAACGGCAACAATGACGACTGTAGCTCTCATTCGGCACATACGACGTTTCGGGCATGATTATGCGCTGGAGTAGACGCAGGATAATCGGGTTGGGCACGGTCCCCGTCCCCAACTTGGGAGAGAGAACAGGTATTCAAACCCCATTTTTCAGGGGAGGAAATTGAGGCCCAGAGAAGTGAAGTGACTTGCCCAAGGTCACACAGCAGGTAAGAGGCGGAGTCAGGATTAGAACCCGAATCCTCTGACATCTGGGCTCTTTCCACGAGGCCATCCGGCACCAAACCCCACCCTCACCTTAGTCCACTCAGCTTTCCTGGCTCTGGCCCACCTTTCCCCCTGCCTGGAGCTCCCTCCTCCCTCAGCTTCACCAAACGCCACCCCTCCCCTCCTTCAAAGCCCTCTTAAAAGCCACCTCCCCCGGGAAGCCCTCCTCAGCTGAATTTCCTGGCCGGCCAAGCCATCCCCTCAGCTACCTCAGCACTTCATGGATCGTGGATGGGTCTGTCAGCATCAAGAGGGGGACTGGGAGTGGTTATCGGGAGGGGGGGTGGGGTGTGGGGGGGGGTCTTCAAGCTACCATCAGAGGAGCAAACTGAACTCCTGCATTACGTTCCCTATCAACCTTTCCCAAGGGAGGAGAAGGGGGTGGAAATGGAGGGCACGGTGGGGGAGGTCTGAGTCATTTCCCACTTCCCCAGCTCTCTCCTATCCCAGGGTGCGGAAGAAACCCCGCCATCAGTGAAGTCTTTCGCACTGGAACCACAAAAAGAGAAGAAACGGGCGGGAAGGGGGTGCGAGGAGAGGCCAGGAAACCCACAGGACCGGGGAAGACTGAGCTAGCGCGATCGGGGCGGGGCTACGTCTCAGGCCCAAGTGGAGACCCAAACTTCAATCACTTGGAGAAGAGATGGCCACCTCTGTGGCACAGGGCTCAAGCTTTGTAAACTCCTTACCCAGGTAAGGTAAGGGGATCCTCAGTGGTGCCGCTTTCTGGATGGCAAGGGATCAGACATGGGCCTTGGCCCTTATGGACTTGAGGCCGTTAGCTTCGCCCCCCGAGTTCCATGAGCAGGATGGGTAGCTCAATCAATCAACCAATCAATTAACGGTATTCCTGGAGCACCAAGTGTGTGCAGGGCACTGGACTAGACGTTCGGGGTAGCTTCCCCAGCCTGCCCCCGGAGCCAAAGGAGCCAAGATGGCGGCTCTACTCTTGGCCCCCCCGCCGACAGGCGGGGATCCCCAGGTCAGTCCGGGGATCAGTGGGGGTTCCCAGTGTCCTCGCCGAGCTCCGGGAAGAGCTCGGTCCTCTCTGAGGATTATGATACCCAGAACTGTTCACCGGCTTCGCGATGGGGGAGGAGGCCCTTCCCCTCCCCGCCGCAGTGGCCGGCCCTGGGAGGAACTAACCTTGAAGACGTGGGGTTTGTGAATCAGCCCCACGAGGGAGAGGAAACCGCCATACGACCAGCCGTGGATGGCGACCCGACTCAGGTCCACAAACCCATATTTCTCCGCCACGAAGCGTAGCCCTTCCACCTGGTCTTCTATCTCCACCTGACCCTGTTGGGGTGGATGGAGAGGAGACAGTTGAAAAGCTCCCGCTTCGGCCTTGGAGAAGGCACGGTGACGGGGCGGAGGCCGACGTGGGGGCGGAACGCAGTAGGGAGAGCTTTACCATCTGATTTTTGAGGGCCCCTTCGAACTGGAGACCTCGCTGACAGGATCCCCGGCCGTCGATCACCACCACGGCATAGCCGAGGGACGCGAGCGTGTTGAGCCGCAGATACTTTGTCCCCTTGAAAGAGTTATTCACAAGCTGTACCTGCGGGGGGAAGAATTGACGTGGGGTCCAGAAGTGAGAGCTGGGATGGAACAAATTCCGAGGGGCCAGCTAGACCGGTACTTTCAACCAGGGGCCCCTGGCATATAGGGAGACTAGAATCCCCATAGCCCAGAGGGGGATTGAACATTTTTGGAGAAAAATGACTTGGGCTGCGGAGTGAAGTATGGACTAGAAGTGGGGAGAGACAGGAGGCACGGAGGTCAGCGAGGAGGCTGATGCAGCAAACAAGGCACAACAGGATAAGTGCTTGGATTAACGGTGTAGCGGTTTAGATGGAGAGGAAAGGGTGGATTTTAAAGACGTCACGAAGGATGACTGACAAGATTTGGTGCAGATTAAAAATGTGGACTGAAGAAGAGAGATGAGTGGAGGATAACGCCAAGGTAGGGGCTTGTGTGACAGGGAAGTCGATGGCCCTGCCTACAGTGATGGGAATGTCAGAGCGAGGACAGGGTTTGGGTGAGAACATTAGGAGTTCCGTTTTGGGCACGTTAAGTCTGAGGTGTCGGTAGGACATCCAAGAAGAGATGTCCTGAAGGCGGGAGGAAATACAAGACTGTAGAGAAGAAGAGAGATCAGGGCTGGAGATGCAGATTTGAGAATCGTCCGCATAGAGGAGGTAGTCGAAGCCATGGGAGCAAATGCCTTCTCCTAAGGGAATGGGTGGAGATGGAGAATAGAAGGGGACCCAGAACTGAACCTTGAAGGACTCCTACAGTTACAGGGTGGAAGGCAGAGGAGGGGCCCGCAAAAGAGACTGAGAATGAGCGTCCAGAGAGACAGAAAGAGAACTAGGAAGGGCAGTGTCAGTGAAGCCCAGGTTGGATAACATTTCCAGGAGACAGCGTCGAAGGCAACCGAGAGGCCGAGGAGGATTAGGATAGAGCAGAGGCCATCGGATTTGGAAAGAAGGATGTCACCGGTGACCTCTGAGAGGGCAATTTTGGTGGAGGGAAGGGGGTGGAAGCCAGTAGGAGGTGGTCAAGGAGAGAACTGGAAGAGAGGAAGTAGAGGCAGCAGGTGCAGACAATTCACTCAGGGAGTCTGGAGAGGAATGGTAGGAGGGAGATGGGCCAATGACTAGAACGTGCTGTGGGGTCAAAGGAGGGCTTTTTACGATAGGGGATATATGAGCATGCTTGAAAGCAGTAGGGAAGAAGCCACTGGAGAGTGAACAGTTGAAGATCGCAGTCAGGGAGGGAAGAAGGGTGGGAAGAGTGAAGTGTGGACTGGAGAGGGGAGAGGCTGGAGGCAGGGAGGTCAGCGAGAAGGCTGTGACACAGTCGTCAAGACGGGATATAAGTGCTCAGGTCAGCAGAGCAGCAGTTTGGACGGTGAGGAAAGGGCAGATTTTAGCAATGTTGAGAAGGGAGGAAAACTGACATGATTTGGTGTCAGACCAAATACGCGGGTTGAATGAGAGGGATAAGTCGATGACAATGCTAAGGTTACGGGCTTCGGAGAAGGGGAGGATGATGGTGCTCTCTACAGGGAAGGGAAAGTCAGGGTGAGGACAGGGTTTGGGTAGAAAGATGAGGGGTTCTGTTTTGGACACGTTAATTTTGAGGGGTCAGCAGAGCATAGAAGTGGAGATGCCCTTAAGGCAGGAGGAATCGCCAGACTGCAGAGAAGGAGGGAGATCAGGGCTGGAGAGGTAGATTTGAGGGTGTATGACTTCTCCAAGGGAGTGGGTACAGATGGAGAAGAGCAGGGGACCCAGAACTGAGCCTTGAGGACCTCCCTCCCAAGCCCCCTCCTCCCCTCTCTCCCCCTGTTAGGGGGTGAGAGGCAGAAGAGGAGCCTGCCAAATAAAATTAAGAAGGAGTGGCCAGAGAGATAGGAGGAGAGCCAAAGGAGGGCAGCATCAGTGAAATCAAGGTTACTTAGTGTTCCAGAAGGATGTGATCTGTGGTGCAGAAGGCAGCTGAGAGTTCTCAGAGGATTAGGACAGAGTCCTTTGCATTTGGCATGAAGGTCACTGGTGGCCGTGGACAGGGAAGTTTCAGTGGACTGAAGGGGTTGGAAGCCAGACTGCAGGGAATCAAGGAGAGTTGGAGGAGAGGAAGTGCAGGCAGCAGGCATAAACAACTCACTGGAGTTTAGAAAGGAATGGTAGGCGGGAGATGGGGTGATGACCGGAGGGTGCCGTGGGTTCAAGAAAGGGACTTTTTTAGGATAGGGGATACGTGGACATGTTTGAAAGCAGGAGGGCCGGAGCCATTGGAGAGTGAGCAGTTGAAGATGGAGGTTAGGGAGGGAAGAAGGGAGGGAAGACGCGATGGGATGGAGCCCGGAGGCGCGGGTGGGGGTGGGGAGATTTCGAAGAGGCGGGAGATCTCCTGGCTTTCTGGTTCCCCTTTACCTCTCTGGCTGCTCCTTAGCCTATTTCGCTGGCTACTCCTCTGCCTCCCAACCCAACTTCGGGGGTCCTGCAAGGCTCAGTTCTGGGTCCCCTTCTATTCACCATCTGTACCCACTCCCTTGGGGAACTCATCCATTCCCATGGCTTCAACTTCCAACTCTTCAAGTACCATCTCTATGCAGATGAACCTCAAATCTAATAGGATGTAGAAATCAATCGATCGATCGATCAGAGTGTTGGGAGGAGGTGAGACTGGAGGTGTCCGGGGGAGATCTTATGGAGTTCACACCAGCTGCTTTCAATTTTGTGGGTCAGACAGAGGGCGAGGTCATCGGGGCAAAGAGATGGGCGAGGTGGACGACGGGGGGGGGGGGGGTGGGGGGGAAAGGACGCGGGAGATTTAAGGAGGAAGTTCAAAGTCAGAAACAGTTGGTCTGGGCGATTGGTGTAGGCGTCAAGGGATAGAGTTACAGCAGGTGAGGATGAGTTTCAGAGGGACACGGCCGGCCAGCAGCACTCTACAGCTCAAGCACGAGAGCGGAGGAAGTGTGCTGTGGAGGTGAGCCAGGGCTGCGGGCTGGTGGTACGAGATCAGCGGAGCGAGGGAGATGAGTTCAGTGGAGAGGGTGGTGTCGAGGGTGTGGATCTGTGTGTCAAGAGAGCAACAGCTCGGTAGAGAGACTAAATGGGACGCGATGGCTTGGGATGATTGGATGGGGCCGAGATATCGGTAGTCTCTGTGGGGGAACAGGGCAGGTTTGCGGGGAAGGGGTGTGTGGGAGTGAAGGCAGGTGAGGGGGCTGTGGTTGGTCAGCGGGATTTCAGAGTTGGTGAGGGTAAAGATTGCACAGTGACTACAGACAGTGAGATGGAGCGTTTGTCCAAGTTGTTGAGTGGGTGAGGGGAGGAGGAGCGAGAGCTCGGTGGAGATGAAGAGCTCGGGGAAGCACGTGGCTGCGGGGTGGGGGGGGGGGGGGTGTGTGTCATCGGAAACATCCACGTGGATTCTAAAGACCCCAAGGATCAGTGTAGGGATGTAGAAGGAAAGCAGGAAAGTGAGAGAGGCACCAAAACGGTTGAGAAAAGTTGGAGTTGGGGCCTGGGGGCGGGGGGCGGGGGGAGGCGGATGACGACAACCAGTAAAGGCAGCGGTAGAGATGGATAACATGGGCTTCAGAGGAGGACAAAGAGAAGGATGAAGTGGTGCAAGAGCGGCCCTACAGGGCAAGTAGCAGGCCGACGCTCCCCCCTTTCCCAAGAAGAGAAGGCGAATCCCCATGACATCACCTCCAGCTGAGCCGAGGAGCCGTCTCTACCGGCCCGAGCCACGGTCCCGGTCAGGGCCACAGGGTGGAGGGGAGGGGAGCGGGGGGAGAAGAGGAGAGGGAGGGCTGAAGCCCAGGGAGAGAAGGGAGGAGCCGCACTGGGTACCCACCTGAGGACCCCCGTACACGAACAGCACCGTGGGGTGTTTTCTCCCTGGCTGGACATTGTGAGGTTTATAGACCATGCCGTACAGCTCCACGTCGGACTGCGTGTGGAAATGAAAAATTTCTGGAGGGACGTAGTCGGGTGGGCAGCCTGAGGGACACAAGGAGTGGCGTCAGGTCGGCAGCTGAACCCAACTCTCCCCCACCCCCAACGCTTGCCCTTCATCCTGCCACCCGTGACCGATTCTGACCCCCGCCCTGAGAGCGACCCATGCCCTAGACTCGACCTCTGACCACTCCTCTCCCCCTCCCCCCATTCGACTGTGATTCCACTAGGTAGCGTGACCTAGTAGAAAGCGCCCGGGCCCGGGATTCAGAGGACCTGGATTCTCACCCCGGGCTATCCCGTGACCTCGGGCAAGTCAGAGAACTTCTCTGGCCCTGTTTCCTCATCCAAAAAATGGGGATAAAATGTCCTGCCCTCTTAGATGGGAACCCCTTATGGGGCGGGGGCTGTCTGATCTGATTGTATCGCCTCTCCCCCAGTGCTTAGTTCAGTGCTTGGCACATGGTAAGCACTTTGCCAAATTCCACCATCGTTATCGTCGTCATCATTCCAATTTTACTCCTGGCCGGTGTCTCCGTTTCCCAAGCTCCCGCATCTCTGAAGAGGGGGGACTTTGCTGGCTTTTTCCCTCTCCGGGATCTCAGCCCTCCACCCCATACTGTCTCCATCATTGCCCACCCCTCTCCCCCAACGACCCCCAGCCCCCCGGCCCCCCCCCCAGCACTAGGGCACCACGCTGACCGGGATCCCCTCCAGGCCCCCGGGGACTGGGATGATTCCATGCGGACTCAGCTCCATTCCGAGCTCTAGGGCCTCCGGCTGACCATCCCCCGCTCTGGAATACCACCGGGCCCCCGACTCTGGATCGGGAGGACCCTGCCCTGAACTCACTGGCTGCCTCCATCATGCTGGCCCAGAACCTGGGCTGCCGGTGGAGTGGGTCGTCATCGGAGCCGCTCAGCTTGTAGACGTGCACACAGGGAGGGGTGCTGACGCTGCTGTAGTGGCTGACGAACATGTCGAAGTTCTGGAGGGAGGAAGGGAAGGCGGACGAGTTGGGATTTCGCCCCCTCCGGCTCCGTTCACATTCAGTCACACAAGCTTGGCTCTCTTTTGGAGTATGAGGGCGAGGGGAAGGGGAGAACCTGGACTCTCCCGACCCTCTCCCCCTTTAGACTATGTAAAACTGGGTTCACTTAACTTGTATGGGCGCCCGAAACCATGAAAAACCGAGGCACAGTTATCCTTCCCTCTTCTGAATGGGCTTCTCAGAATACTGCTAATATTGATGATGATATTTGCAGATATCATTACACGCTTCCTAGTTGTCAAGCACTGTTCTAAGCGCTGAGGTAGAAACAAGGTGATCCTGACCTTCGCGGTGGGAGGAAGAAAGGGTAGTTCTCTTTGTCTTCACCCTATCTTCCACCACTGCAAAACTATCCCTCTTAGAGCTGTTTCCTCCCACAGTGGACAGGAGTCCTCACCATCTCCCCTTCCCCGCAAATCTCCGGTAGCTCCCTCAACGGAGAAGCAGCAATGGGGCCTAGTGGGAAGAGCCTGCGCCCGAGAGACCGGAGAACCGCGTTCTAACCCCGGCTCTGCCACTGACCTGCCGTGTGACCTCGGGCAAGTCACTTCACTTCTCTGGGCCTCGGTTTCCTCACCTGGATCCAACACCTGTCCTTCCTCCCCCTTAGACTGCGAACCCCACGTGGGACAGGGAGTGTGTCCGACCCGTTGATCGATCCTGAATCCGTCCACAGTGCTGGGCTCAGAGTAAGCGCTTAACAAGTACCACGACTACTCACGATGGCTCCACTGCTTCCCGTTTAAAAGCAACTGGCGACCATCAGCTGGCTCCCAGGAGCCTATCTGCCCTCTCCTTCCACTAGACCCTAGCTGATGCTCTCTGCTCCTCCCAAGCCAGCCCCCTTTCCTGCTCCTCTCGACGGTATCGCCTCCGACTCACTGCTTCCTGCCTTTCCCCCATGCCCGGGACGCCCTCCTCCGCCCGACTTCCCCAAACCACTTGGCTCCCCTCCTGCAAAGTCACCTAAAAAACTAAGTCCTCCAGGAGGTCTTCCCCAATTAGTCCCCCATCCCAACTTTCCAACCCGTCACCCACCTCAGCAGTCATGGAGTGTGGTTTCTCATTGAACGCGAGAGCCCCTTGGGTCTATTAGTTTATCTGTCCTCTCAACACAGGTTCATTTGTCAGTTTAAGTGTTGGTCTCTCTGTTAGCCCGCAAGCTCCTTGAGGGCAGGGATCGTGTCGTCTTCTCACCCCCCAAATCCTCTCCTCCCCCTGACTTTCTCTTCCTCACTGATAACACCATCCTCCCCGTCTCACAAGCCTAATAATAACTGTGGAATCTGGTAAGCGCTTACTATGTGCCGAGCACTGTACTAAGCGCTGGGGTAGATTTAGGAGAATCCAGTGCCACATGGGGCTCCCAGCCTACGCAGGAGGGAGAGCAGGTATTGAATAACCATTTTAAAGATGAGGGAATTGAGGCACAGAGAAGTGACTTGCCTTGTTTACTTGTCACACAGCAGGCAGGTGGCATAGCCAGGATTAGAACCCAGGTCCTCTGACTCCCAGGCCCGGGTGCTTTCCACTAGGCCACGCTGCTTCTCGAGCCTACAGCCTTGTCATTTTCTCTGATTCTTTCTACCTGCCTGTTGTAGGTCACCAAATCCCGTCGGTTCTACCTTCGCGACGCCTTTAGAAGCCGCCCCTTCCTCTCCATCCGAACTGCCCCCGCGCCGGTCCAAGCATCTGTCACATCCC
The DNA here is from genome assembly GCF_004115215.2 of Ornithorhynchus anatinus. NCBI lineage: Eukaryota > Metazoa > Chordata > Mammalia > Monotremata > Ornithorhynchidae > Ornithorhynchus > Ornithorhynchus anatinus. Next base: position 108,784,119 of record NC_041749.1, on the reverse strand, counting down.
GATTCGACTACTGCACCGGTCTCTTTCGCTGACCTCCCCGCCTCCGGTCTAGCCCCTCTCCAGCCCCTCTTCACTCTGCTGCCCGGATCAATTTTCTCCAACATGCCAATGTCTCCCCATTCCTCGGAAACCTCCAACGGTTGCCCATTCCTCTTCACGTCAAGCAGAAACTCCTGCCCGTCGGCTTTCAGGCACTCGCTCCTCTCCCACTACAAGCCAGTCGGCACACTTGGCTCCTCTAATGCCACCCTTTTTCACTGTGCCTCGCTCTTATCTCTCTCACCGTCGACCCCTTGCTCACATCCTCCCTCCTGCCCGGAGCTCCTTCTCCGTCCGTATGAGGCAGATCGCCACCCTCCCCACCTTAGAAGCCCTTCTAAAAATCACATCCGTTCCGGGAGGCCTTCCCCGATTAATCTCCCCAACCTATTTCACCGCCCCGACCCACCGCCACTTCAACACTTCTGCGTCACCTATGGACTCCAATCCTGCCCCCGACCCCAAGTACTGCCGTACGTTTCTTAAAAGTCTGTCGATCCCTTTCCCCGTACCTAATTTTAGTGTCTGCCTGTAGACGCTAGACTGTAAAGCCCCTTGAGGGCAGGGATGTGTGTCCCAACTCTGTCGTCCTCTCGCGAGCGTCCAGTGAAGTGCTCTCCACCGAACGGGCTTTCAAAAGACCGTAAGCTCGTCCTCTAGACTGAAAGCTCGTTGTGGGCAGGAAACGGGTTTACCGAGTCCGTTATACTGTCCTCTCCTGAGCGTTTATCCGGTGCTCTGCACACAGTAAGCGCTGTGAATGTTTAATAATACTACTAATAATAATGTTGGTATTTGTTAAGCGCTTACTACGTGCAGAGCACTGTTCTAAGCGCCGCGGGAGATACAGGGTAATCAGGTTGTCCCACGTGAGGCTCACAATCTTAATCCCCATTTTCAGATGAGGTCACTGAGGCACAGAGGAGTTAAGTGACTTGCCCACAGTCACACAGCTGACGAGTGGCAGAGCCGGGATTCGAACCCATGACCTCTGACTCCCAAGCCCGGACTCTTTCCACTGGGCCACGCTGCTTCTCTAATACAGTTTACTGTTAAACTAAATATAGTTTAGTATAGCTCACTGTGCTACTGTACTCTCCCGAGCGCTTAGTACGGTGCTCTGCACACAGTAAGTGCTTAATAAATAAATACGTTTGAATGCATAAACACCAACGATTGAAAAAAATAAATGCGACTGATTGATCGCTTGCTTTCTTCTCCAACTTCCGAGTGTCTGGTACAGTGTTCTGCACACGCTCGGTCGGTCGGTGCTTGGTACGTACTGGCGACGTGGCTCACCCCAACCAGGGCATTAGCAAGAACCATCAAGAACAGAGAAAATCCTGGGAGGCCGAGGAGGGGAGAAGGCGGGGGGCGGGAGGCGGGGAGCATCCTCCGGGTTCATCACGACTTGAAAGTTCAAGGCAGAAGGAGAAGGGAAAAGGTCAGCTCAGAGCTAGAAGAACTCCTTTTGAACCTCTTTCGGTTCATCCGATTTTGGAAGGAGGAGGAGGAGGAGGAGAAGACGAAGAAGCAGCAGCAGCAGAAGAAACCCTCTAGGAAACATTACATCTCCAAATCGGGATGAACGTCTGCTTGGTATCTGGGCCCGCGGCGGGTAGACTAGAAGCTGGCGGTGAGCAGGGATGGAATCATGCACAAGACTGGGGACTCAGCACCACCGAGCCTGTGAGCGGCCCGACTCCCCTCCAGCCTCCGCGCGGGCTCACCTGGCTCATGGAGCAGCTGTGGGAGAAGCCAGGCGTGGTGAGGCGCACAATCTCCCCTGCGGCCTCGTAGCTGACCACATAGAGGTGGTGCTCCAGAGGTGTGTCCTTGGTGCCCTGGAAGTAGACCAGCTTGGTCTCCTCGTTCACCCAGATCTGCAACAAGAACCGGGGTGGGAGGGGGGCCGGGGACGGGGGAGGTCGTATCAGGCGACAAAGAGCCCGACACGGCCCGCCTGCCCCGCCGCCGCCTCCTCCTCCTCTCACCCGCCCGGCTGGCTCGGCCTCTGCCAATGAATGAACAGAGACCGGCACGGTCAAGGAACCGGGCTAGGGGCGGGACGCTCCGAACGAGGCCGGGCTCGGACGTCAGCAGATCACGAAGGGGGTGACCTGGGCGAAGACGGAGCCGTCGTACCCCAAATCCTCCACCGCCTGGCCGGTGGGAGGCCGGTCACAGAGAAACCCGAAGGAAGGGGCGTGAGCCGCTGGAATCTGTTCCCGCGGGACGCCGTGCGGCTGAAAAGAGCAAGCAGCTGGTCCAGCAGGGAGGAGTGTCTGGGCCGACCCGTGTGGACGAGCGGTCCGCGATGGGTCACAAGAGGACAAGTTAGGGACGCAGAAGGGGGAAAAAGTAAGGGATGTTAGATGGGTCCATCCCCGACCGTGCGGATGGGGGCGTCCTGAAAGGCACCCCATCCCTCGGCTCCTCCAAGCGCCCCCGGGCCGCTGGCGGAGGCCGAATCGTGGGCTGGATACGGACTGTGGGACTGACCCAGGGAAGGTGGGGCACGTGGCCTTATGAGACAGACAGAAAGAGAGACACCTGAAGGATGCTCGCCGTCGGAATGCAGAAAGGAAGGTCGGGGCCGGAAGGGTGTTCCGACGCTAACCAACCTCGAGGGCGAGGGGTCCAGATCCCCCCCGAGCGGCCCGGTGCCGGCGGTCAGAGGCGGAATCCTGGGCCGGACGGCCCGGAAAGCTGAGGGCTGGGCTCACGGCCTCATGTGCAAAGCTACGGGGAACCGGCCGCCCCAGCGAGGGGCCACGGCGGGAAAGCGTCAACTCCATCGACGGAGACGGAGCCAAAGCGGGATCCCCCAGAGGCCCAAAGACCGGGCTGTGTCAGGGGTTCCCCTCCCCACCCCCGCCGCCCCCACCCCGGGGGCCGCGAGGATTTGGGGCGAGTTATCGTTTTAAGCCCAAGTCGGATTCCTGGGCCCAAAACGGCCTCCTCGGCTGCCCGAAGGTGCCCTCGGACCCGGGTCCAGCCCGCCTCCCTCTGGGCCGAGAGGCGGCTCTGCTGCTCTGTGCCGACCGCCACGAGCTAGAACGGACTCCCAGTTCCCCACCCCAGAGGCTGCTAGGTGTTCCGGTCAAGGTGCCCGCCAAAGGCACGACAACCAGGGCCGCCAGTTCCACCCCGCAACGGGGGCACTTCCCAGTCAAAAGACGGTAAGCGCCCGACTTCTTCCTTCTACCCTACGGGTCTTACGGCTTCTACGGCCCTATCCCTGGCGCCCAGCCCGGCACCCGGCCCAAGGCAGGCGCTCGGTCAAGGCGGAGGAGGAGGAGGAGGAGAAGGAGGAGGAGGAGGAGGATGACGACGACAAAGAATGGGAACAGATTCGCTTTTCCAACCGGCTCTCCAGGGGCAGGGGGAGACACCAGAGACACGGGCCGCCTGGCAAGAGCGGAGAGGGAAAGCGGGAAGATCGTGGGCCGAGAGGGGACGGCCCGATGGGTACCTTGGATCCGTGCCTGGCCAAAACCTCCCACTCGCCACTCGTCAGAGCAATCTCCTCCTTGATCGGGCATTTGAAATCATCTGGAAGAGGGGGAAATGTGCTCTCGTGAGCCAGAGACCCCCAAACCCCCACGGGTCCGTGCCCTCTCCGGGGGGTACGGGCCGAGCGAAGCGGTCAGGCCGCCCCTGGATCACACCTCACCACCGACGGCTTTCTAGGCGTCCCTGCCGGCGACGCGCGTGGCCGTTCGTATGGTCCGTTCGCTTTAGCCACTCTCGAGCCCTTTTAGCCACGGTACATTGATCTTTTCTCGGTCACCGCCTCCCCCGTTAGACGGTAGGCTGCTCGAGGCCAGGCATCACACTTCCGGCTTCTTCTGTTTGGTTCCCCAGTGCCCACTCCAGTGCTTTAAATGCAGCAAGTGCTCACCGGGGCACTCGCTCAGGTAGCAGGGCACCCAGTACCTCCCGGGGACGGGGTGGGGGGGATAAGGCCACTCCCTCCTGACAGCGCAGGGCTTGACTGTTGGCCTCAAATCTTCCCCCTCTCGGCCCTCCCCTCTTTCAAAGCCGCGTCCTCCAGGAGGCCTGCCTTGATTAACCCAACATCTTCTTGCTCAAATCTCCTCAGCCACTTGGGCACCCAGGCGGATCTAATTTTTCCAGGTGGAACTATGACACGTTCGTCAAAGGAAGGAAAGGAAGGCAGGGAAGGGAAAGGAAGGAAAGGAAAGGAAGGGTCTATTAGCTTTTCCTTTCTCTGCCCGCCGCCCCCCCCCACCCCTCCGGTAGCCCGGGAAGGCGCTCTGCGCTTCCTCAGACGAGCTCGGGGATCCCAAGAGGCCCCGCGACCGACAGGGCCGACCAACCCGCTCACCTTCTCCAGGCGTGTAGGGATGGGTCCAGTCAAAGCCGTTGGGCCGCAGCGTCACAGTGACTTTGTACAGGTGGCAAAAGCCAGTCTGGCATTCGCTGGCGCGAATAAAGCAGAGGTCTTCGTCCCCCTCCGACTGGGGGAAGGGGTAGAAGATATCATGGACCTGCCGGTGTGGGGAGAAAAAGGCCACAAGCCCATGAGAAGGGGCTGGGAGGAAGGAGAGAGAGGAGACGGGAGTGTGGGGGAGGAGGGGGCCCAGCCCCGACGGCGGAAGAGGGGGATGGGAGCGCTAACCCAGACGGACAGTGGAGCTACCCACCGCTAGAGCTCAAGAGACGCCGAGGCCCCGGGGAGAAGTGCTTATAGAGAGCGGGCCCTCCCCGACGTCCTCATCCTCCCTCCAACTCCCCAGCGGGAGCAGGCCGACAGATCCGGAGGCGGCCAGCCACCGGCTGCCGACGCCGGCGGGGAAGGCTCTATCTGGGGCCACCGGGCCTGGCTCCGATCCCGGTCCCCGACCACTCCTCTGGCCAGCTTGCTTTCTCGCTCCCGTTTTGTCCGTCTCCGATCCCTTCCCCCCACTTATTCTCTTAGACCGGGAGCCCCCCCCGAAGGGACAGAGACTGTGTCTGATTCCCCCACCGCGTGTATGTCGTTCTCCCAGCGCTTGGTACATCCAGCAAGCAAGCGCTCAATAAAAGCTATCGCTAATCAACACGCACCTATCCCAGCGATGGGAGCGGTGCCCGACACGCAGTAAGCACTTAACGGACACCATAAAAAGAGAAATTACTCCCGCTACTCGAACCCCAGCCCCAGCCTGAAGCCAGAGCGGACCTCAACCCCTTCTCCCCCGACCCCCGCTTACGTTGATCCACACGCTGGTGACCTCTTCGTAGATCACAAACGGCTGCGCCGTCTCCGGCACGGCTCTGGCCGATTCCCAGCGTTGCTCCTGGCTCTTGGGGACCGGGATGAAGAGGGCCGGCGGGAGCAGGACCAACTGGAGCCGCTGCTGAGGTCTGTCTAGGAACATGGCCCAGGCGCTAACAGAGGGAAGGCGAGAGACCCACACGGTAAGGCGGCTATAGCTCCCCCCGCACGGAGCACCCCGAGAGGAGCTTCCCTCTCCAAAGCGCCCCTCCTCCCTCCTGTCGAAGACAAAACTCCCGAGGACCTCGTCACTACCTGCAAGAGCACTTCTGGGAGCCACCCTGAGAAGCAGTGTGGCGTAGTGGCTAGAGCCCGGGCCTGGGAGTCAGAAGGACCTGGGTTCTAATCCCAGCCACGTCTCTGTCTGCTGTGTGACCTTGGGGGAGTCACTTCACTTCTCTGGGCCTCAGTTCCCTCATCTGTAAAACGGGGATTAAGACGGTGAGCCCCAAATGGGACCGGGACTGTGTCCAACCTGATTAGCTTGCATCTACCCCAGTGCTCAGAACAGTGCCTGGCACGTAGTAAGCGCTTAACGAGCCCGCGGGGGGGGGGGGGGGGGGGGGCGCTCTGGCCAAATACACACGTAGGCTCAAGGTGAAGAGGAAGGTCCCAGGAGACCTTGGCCACACACCCGATGAGCGCAGCGCCTCGCTGACGGGGCCTGGGCCCGCTGAGCCCCGCCCGCCCCCGATCTGCCAATCAAAATAATAATCGTAATAATGACGGTGGTGTTGGGTAGGCGCTTACTATGTGCCAAGCACCGTTCTAAGCCCTGGGGCAGACGCGAGGTAATGAGGTTGGACAGAGCCCCTGTCCCTCGTGGGGCTCCCGGCCTTCATCCCCCAAGAGCCCGGGCTTGGGAGTCAGAGGACGTGGGTTCTAATCCCGGCTCCTCCACTCGTCTGCTGTGTGACCTTGGGCAAGTCACTTAACTTCTCTGCGCCTCAGTTACCTCCTCTGCAAATTGGGGATTAAAAGCGTGAGCCCCACGTGGGACAGCCTGATTACCTTGCATCTCTCCCAGCGCTTAGAACAGTGCTTGGCACATAGTGAGCACTTAACAAACACCACAGTTATCATCACCACCACCACTCTTTGGGGTCTGGGTTGGGTCTTTCATCGGCACTGCCTGAATGTCCGCCGTGTACCGAGCAAGGTCCTAGGTGCTTGGCAGAGTGCGGGAGAGGTAAGAGACACGGTCCCTGCCCTTAACAATGACTACTAAATTTTTTAAGCGCTAACTACGGGCCCAGCACCGTGCTCCATCCGAAGTACGCAGCTCAGGCCCAGTTCCTCTGCCACCCGGGCCTCACGGTCTCGGAGGGAGGGAGAGGGAGCAGATGAGGAGTTCGGGTCCAGAGAACTCAATGATTTGCCCAAGGCTCGAGAGGTGTACAAGATAATGGGGGAGTCAGGCTGTGACAGATATGCCTAACATTCAGCGGGAACAGGAGACTAATTACAGACACAACCAGTGATGGCAAAAGTCCCCCAAAAGATTTTTGAAAAAGAAAAATTCAACCCATATGCCCATAAAGGCTGGGGGGAACAGGGGTACGGGGATGGGGTGGGTGGTGACAGCACAGGGGATGACGGGACACCGAGGATGTCACGACACGACAGGGGAGGCAGAGGATGAGGCCTCCTCTGGCTAAATCCTCCGCCTCCCCATGGCGTCCTGTTACGTCATGACATCCTCTGTGTCACGACATGACCTGACACGACAGGGGACGCAGAGGATTAGCCGGAGGAGGCCTCCTGGTAGGAACCTGGCCTCAGCAGAGAGGAACTGCGGTGGCGGTTCAGTCCTCTTCTTTTGAATAGCACTTGTTAAGCACTTACTGTGCGTCAAACAGTGCTCTAAGCGCTGGGGCAGGTACAAGTCAACTAGGCCGGACGCATTCCCCGCCCCGCACGGGGCACACGGTCTAAGGAGGAGGGAGAACGTGAGGAGGATCGGCAGGGATCGGGGTTTGGCGAGTGCGAATGTTCACGGTCACGACCGTTATGCATTCGATCGTTTTTACTGAGCGCCTACTGTGCGCACAGCTCTGTACTAAGCGCTTGGAAAGTACAATTAGGCAACGGATGGAGACAGTCCCTACTATTATTCATCGGTCAGTTGATGGCATTTATTGAGTCCGTACCGTGTGCAGAGCACTACACTAAGCACTTGGGAGAGCAGAATAGGACAGAGTCGGTGGACGCGGTCCCTGCCCACCGTGAGTCAAAGAAGCGCCCGCGCACTTAGGGGACAGAAAACCTTAACGACAACTCAGCCCTTACGTCGGAATGAACTTCCTCCACTTACCACCCTTGGCGCGAAGAAGGGTTCGTTCTCCCTCTACCCATTCCAAGTTTTATCGTCAATCCAGTCCCCTCTCAACCTGCATCTCTCCACACTGAAGAGTCCCATAGCCGCAGAGCGAAACGTGTCCACCCCCGGCCACGGTGGTCGCCCTGCCCTGCGCCTTCCCCGGTCGACAGCCTGCAGCCCGTCCTCTCCATCGGACCGCACGATCCTCCAGGGTGACGACAGCGCGGCGGTCTTCCGCTGTACCTTCCCGAGCCCTCAGCCCAACTAATCCATCGATGGCATTTATTGAGCGCTCACCGTGCGCAGGGCACCGTACTAAGCACCGGGGAGAGTACGATATAACGGTACAGTGCTTCCTACTCAGCGTGGCTCGGTGGAAAGAGCCCGGGCTGGGGAGTCAGAGGTCATGGGCTCGAATCCCGGCTCTGCCACTTGTCAGCTGGGTGACTGTGGGCAAGTCACTTCACTTCTCTGGGCCTCAGTTCCCTCATCTGGAAAATGGGGATTAACCGTGAGCCTCACGTGGCACAACCTGATTACCCTGTATCTACCCCAGCGCTCAGAACAGTGCTCTGCATATAGGAAGCGCTTAACAAATACCAACGTTATTCTTATTACTACTCAGCAGGCACCCAAGAAATACGACTGCCGTTAACCACGACGACGTCGACTGGATCGGGAGTCACAAGATCCGAGTTCTAATTCCAGCCCGACCGCTTGCCTGCTGGGGGACCCCAAGTAAGACACCTAACCTCTCTGTGCCCCTCTTTCTTCATCTGTAAAACGGGGACAGAACAGCCGCTCTCCCTCTTAGACTGGGAGCCTGGGAGGGACGGGGACTGCGTCCGATCTGAGTATCGCCAGAACAGCATGGGAAGCAGCAAGGTCTACTGGAGAGAGGCCAGGCCTGGGAGTCAGGGGACCTGGGGTCTAATCCTAGTTCCACCACTTGTCTGCCATGTGACCTTCGGCAAGTCACCTCGCTTCTCTGGGCCTCAGTTTTCTCAACTGCAAAACGGGGATCCAATACCTGTCCTCCCTCCTACTTAGTCTGCGAGCCCCACGTGAGACACAGGAACTGTGTCTGACCTGACTGATTCGTATCTGATTGATTTGATGGGGGAAGCAGCGTGGCTCAGTGGAAAGAGCCGGGGCTTCGGAGTCAGAGGTCATGGGTTCCTACTCCATTCTAATCCTCCTTGACCTCTCTGCTGCCTTTGGCACTGTCGACCATCCCCTCCTCCTCCACACCTTATCTCACCTTGGCTTCACGGACTCCGTCCTCTCCCGGTTCTCCTCTTACCTCTCTGGCCGGTCATTCTCGGTCTCCTTCGCCGGAGCCTCCTCCCCCTCCCATCCTTTAACTGTTGGAGTTCCTCAAGGGTCAGTTCTCGGCCCTCTTCCGTTCTCCATCTACACTCACTCCCTGGGTGAACTCATTCGCTCTCACGGCTTTGACTACCATCTCTACGCAGATGACACGCAGATCTACATCTCCGCCCCCGTCCTCTCCCCCTCCCTTCGGGCTCGCATCTCCTCCCGCCTCCGGGACGTCTCCACCTGGATGTCGGCCCGCCACCTCAAACTCGACATGAGCGAGACTGAGCTCCTCATCTTCCCTCCCAAACCCGGTCCTCTCCCAGACTCCTCTATCACCGTCGATGGCACGACCGTCCTTCCCGTCTCTCGGGCCCGCGATCTCGGTGTCATCCTTGACTCGTCTCTCTCTCGTTCACCCCACGCATCCTATCCGTTACCGAGACCTGCCGGTTTCACCTCTACAATATCGCCGAGATCCGCCCTTTCCTCTCCACCCAGACGGCTACCTTACCGTTACGGGCTCTCGTTATATCCCGGCTAGACTACCGTGTCGGCCTTCTCTCTGACCTCCCTTCCTCCTCTCTCGCCCCGCTCCGGTCTATTCTTCACTCCGCTGCCCGGCTCATCTTCCCGCAGAAACGATCTGGGCCTGTCACTCCCCTTCTTAAACAACTCCGGTGGTTGCCTATCGACCTCCGCTCCAAACAAAAACTCCTCACTCTAGGCTTCGAGGCTCTCCATCACCTTGCCCCTTCCCACCTCTCCTCCCTTCTCTCTTTCTACCGCCCACCCCGCACGCTCCGCTCCTCCGCCGCCCACCTCCTCGCCGTCCCCCGGTCTCGCCTATCCCGCCGTCGACCCCCGGGCCGCGTCCTCCCGCGGTCCCGGAACGCCCTCCCTCCTCACCTCCGCCAAACTGATTCTCTTTCCCTCTTCAAAACCCTACTTAAAACTCACCTCCTCCGAGAGGCCTTCCCAGACTGAGCTCCTCTTCTCCCTCTACTCCCTCTGCCACCCCCCCTTTTACCTCTCCGCAGCTAAACCCTCTTTTCCCCTTTTCCCTCCGCTCCTCCACCTCTCCCTTCCCATCCCCACAGCACTGTACTCGTCCGCTCGACTGTATATATTTTCGTTACCCTATTTATTTTGTTAATGAATTGTACATCGCCTCGATTCTATTTAGTTGCCATTGTTTTTACGAGATGTTCTTCCCCTCGACTCTATTTATCGCCATCGTTCTCGTCTGTCCGTCTCCCCCGATTAGACCGTGAGCCCGTCAAACGGCAGGGACTGTCTCTATCTGTTGCCGACTTGTTCATCCCAAGCGCTTAGTACAGTGCTCTGCACATAGTAAGCGCTCAATAAATACTATTGAATGAATGAATGAATGAATGGGTTCGACTCCCGGCTCCGCCACTTGTCAGCTGTGTGACTGCGGGCAAGTCACTTAACTTCTCTGTGCCTCAGTTACCTCGTCTGTAAAACGGGGATTAACTGTGAGCCTCACGTGGGACGACCTGATTACCCTGTATCTACCCCAGCGCTTAGAACAGGGCTCTGCACATAGTAAGTGCTTGAATACCAGTATTACTAACGTGATTATTTGTACCTATCCCAGGGCTCAGAACAGCGTGGGACGTATATACGCGCTTAATATAAAATACCCCAAAAAGCCCACCTAGAAAGTGCTCAGTGCCACCATCATCATCATCATCGTCATTATTATTCCTGAAAACTCCAGCGGTACACACCTTGGTTTTAAATGGTCCCCCTGAGGGCCCCCAAAGCCCCAACCCCTTTTCCACCCAATATCCACTTAGAGCATCCGGACTTAGATGGAGCTACCATGTCTCCGAGGATGCCAGTACGTTGAGCTGCATGGACCTGAGAGAGGGCGGAAGAGAGAGGGAGGGAGAGAGGGAGAAGAGGGAGGGAGGGAGAGGGAAAGAGAGAGATAGAGATACGTACTATTTGCCATCCCGTGTCCATCCGGCCCGGGCGATATACTCCACGGTTGGGAAGAGGGTGGTGAAGGGCTGGACCAGTTCCTTGTCCTGAACGCCCATGATCTAAAACCAAATGGCAGAGCGGGTGAAACAGAGCGGCCCGCACCCGTTTCCCCGCAACCCCGCTCCGGGGAGGAACCGGTCACACCGCGAGCCTCGGTAGCCCTCAACCCCAAACCGCGGGACCAGCGGGACGGGCGCCGCGCGGGAGGGAAAGACGTGCTCCCTGCCCTCGAGAGGCTTTTAGCCTGACAGGGGCGAGAGAGGGAGCAATGAGTTGGCCATAGGGAGCTCGCGAGCGAGGGCCAGTCAGGAGGTTCTCTTGGAAGGACGGAGAGCCCGGGATGGGGCGGAGCGGGAGAAGAGAGCAGACGGGTAAGAGGGAGACAGTGCTGGGGGCTCTGTCGGATGAGAGAAGCAAGAGGGGAGCCACGAGAAGCTTGGGAGGAGGGGAATCATGTCCCCCGAGAACCCGAGCGGTTGGTCTCCTTGCCGATTTCTGCCCCTCGCCCCCACTCCGGCTGCTCTGCGCCAGACCCAAGCCCGCACGGAGGGACAATCGGTAGCTTGGTAGGGAGGCAGGCAGACAGGAAGGCAAGGAGGGAGCCTGGGTGATATCCAACCTCGGAGTCCCCAAACACAGCCCCCGCTTTCCCAGCTCTCACCCCCGAGAGGATCCAAAGAGCTCCATCTCGCCTCCCACTCTTCCTCCCCACGGGGATGGTGGCAGAGGGGTGGCGCAAAATCCCCACTCCAGGGAGGAAGCCCGGCACACGGGGACAGCAGTCGGCCCCAGCGGTGTCCGCCGGCTGCCGTGAAACCCCTCGATCTGCGTGCCCTGGGGAGAAACCATCTCCCAAGGGAGAGCCGGCCCGGCTCCCGTCCAAAACCCCGTCCCTGCACCAGAGTTGGCGGCGGGGCAGGGAATGCTAGTAGAAAGGAGAAAGTGTGGCAAACCAACACGACAGCGCTTAGGAAAACCAAAAATCCTCAACAAATTTAAGGGATCATCACCCCCAGCTCACCTTTCCCTGGCTGTCGGCTTGGAATTCGGCCAGCTTGAGAGAGATCCTGGGGTTTTTGCTACCTGCGGAAAGGGAGGGAGCTGCTGGCATCAGGTTTTAAAAACTTAGCGGGAGCTCGACTGGGTTCCAAACAGAGGGGCGAGGGGAAGGAGGGAGAAGTGTATGTGCGGGTGGTCGGTGTGGGAGGGGAAAGGGAGCGACAGTCCCAGCCGCAAGAAATTCTTCCCACTTGGGCCAGTTACCCCCCTTCCTTTTCCCGATCCCTGGGCTCACCTGTCCTGGGATACCGGTAGGAGTCTGTTTTCCGTTCTTCCAGGGCAGGAGACGGGACATGGATTATTTCCACCTCGGATTCGTCCACCTCCTCGTATAAGATCCGGAGCGTCCTGTGGCCCTCGGTGCCTAGGATGGGAGAAGAAGGGCATGCAGCAAGGATGCCAGCTCCGTGGGAGTGCTAGGGGCCAACGGGTCCCCTCCTTCCCTCCCGGGTCCCCAGCTGGGGGGCAGAACGAAGCCGCCTTTGCCGCCCTTGCGGCCGTCTGGGCCGAACTCCCACCCTCGCCTCCCGGGGGCTCCGACGAGACCCCAGAGCTCCCAGGCGGGGCCGGAGAGACCTCCGTATCGGGGCCCCCCGGCCTGTGCCGGCCCTCTTCCCGTCGGTTCCCTGGGCCGCGATTCCACGAACCTAGAACTCTGTGGAGGCGGACCGATTGGGGGGCAGGGGGAGAGGGAGGGGGGACAAATGTAAGCAGACTGCACCCCACTCCCGCTTGAGGGCACAGTCCAAGCTGAGGCCTCGGGATCACGGCGGGGAGAGAGCGTCTCCGGTCGGGAACCCCCTCACCTTCCTTCGAAGCCGTTGGGCACCACCAATAGCCAGTGAAACGATCGAACTCCTCCTGGATGACAAAGGTGGCCACCCCAGCGGACCTGGGGTCCTCAAAGACGTTCGATAAACCTGCGGGGGTGGGGGAGCAGAGGGGTCAAGAGACAGTCAAGCCCACCGCCATCATCGTCATCGACGGCATTCACCGAGCACCCGAGAACGCTCAGCTGAAGTAAAAGAAATGGGTATGGGCTGGGCCCCGTAAATTGCCTAACACACCACTGGTAAAAGGGTAAGAGCAGAAGAACAAATGATTAAAGCCAAAATATTGGCTCAATAAATGATACGTTGATAAATCAATCAACGGCATTTACTGTGTGCACGGCACTGGACTCAGCGCTTGGGAGAGGACAATAAAACTGTTGGCAGACGTGATTCCCCGCCCTCGAGGGGCTTACAGACGAGCAGAAACACGAGCGCCAAGGGGCTGATACCGATAAGTCTCCTGGACGGTGAGCCCGTTGTTGGGTAGGGATCGTCTCTATCCGCTGCCGAACCGTACTTTCCAAGCGCTTAGTACAGTGCTCCGCGCACAGTAAGCGCTCAATAAATACGACTGAATGAACGAGTACGACAGCGTGACCAAGGGGCAGAGGGGAGTCTATACGGGGAGGCCTCTTGGAGGGGCTGGATTTTCAGAAGGGCTCTGAAGGCGGAGCAAGATGTGGCTTGGCGGATTTGAAGGGAGAGGGCATATTCCCGCTAGGGGTAAAGGTCTGAGCAGTGAGTTGGAGTCAGGAGTCAATCACTCGGTGGTATCGCCTGAGCACCGACTGTGTGCGGCGCACTCTACTAAGAGCTTGGGAGAGGACAATAGAGTCACGAGGGAACGTGTGGTTAGGAGGCCGGCTTGGGAGGAATGAAGAGCGCAAGCTGGGACGAGGCGAGGAGCCGAGGGATACGAGGGAGACGGCCGGGGCGGACCCTTGAAATGGACGGTCAAGAGGGGAATCTGACGGAAAGAGAAACGGACGCCACCGGCGAAGGGAGCTGGGGTGGGGTTGGAAATGAGCGGACAGGAGAAGAGCCCCTCCCCTCCTCACTAAGAGACCCCCGGTGGGAAGGGCGGGGAAGCGGGGGCCACCCCGTGGGCCTGGTTGGACGCCGCGGGGCAGAGCGCTCACCGGTCCCAGGACTCCACGCTCCCATCTGGGGACCGTCCCTACCTTTATGACAGTGAGTCATCCGGCGCTCCTCTCCCGTCTCGATGCTGGCCACCCACAGATCGTTGTTATTGATGAAGGAGAAGAAAGAGGGATCGGCAGGGCAAATCTTGGGGTCCATCCGAGGGCCCAAACACTGCGTCTTTATTTCCAGAGGCTTCATGGGGGACACCTGAGGGCAGACGAGCACGAATCGGGGGTGGGGGAGGAGGAGGGTGCGCGGCTCTGGCCAAACCCTCCGTTCCTTGCCCAGGTGGAGGGCTTTACCCTGAGGGACGGGGCCACTCCGTCGGCCAGAGGGACTCACCATAAAACCATTCTTGCCGCCATCTCGGCAGTGAAAAAGGCTGTTGCTGGCCTGGAAGAGGAAGAGGCCGCTCTCGCTGTGAAAGTCGTAAGACGTGATCCCGAAGACTCCGAGACGTTTACGTTCTCTCAGCAGCTCCTCCTCCCTGGAGTACATCCCGTGGTGCGGGGTAGCCTAGGTGGGAATCGGAGAGGGCGAAGGCCAGGGCCCTTAGGGCGCGGAGAGAAGGGGAAAGGGGAAGGGGGGCCCGAAGACCAGAGCGTCCTCTGGAACGGAATCAACGCCTGGTGAATACAGGGCCGCGGCAAGACGGGGAACGAATACCAGCCTGGAGGACTGAGGCATCAGCAGCCAAGTAATAACTCACCCCCAGCCCCGACCCTCCCCCGCTTCTCCCCTCCAAACCACCAGCCTGGAGTCTCCGAGCACTGGGGTAGGCGAATACTCTCCCTTGTCTTTGTTTGAGTCCCACTTCCGGCGTCTATTGCTACCTCTGGCTACGGAGGCGGGAGAATCCCAGCCCCCGCCGTGGACAGGAAAGAAGTCTTCGGCCTCACCCAACCCGGCCCCAGCCCAAGCTGGGCTCTGGGGCCACGGGCTTCTGAACTGGATCTAGGTGGAGGCAAGAGCCTCTCTTCCGGAGGCTGAGGGGACAACCACTGGGACCCACACGCACGCTCAAACACCCGGTGCATTTCTAGCAGTGCTCTTCCACCGCCCTCACCCCCCGCCGGGTTCCCAGAGGCCCTAAGTGGGAGGAGGTTGAAGGGAGAAGCGGGTGCCCAGGGCCCAGATCCAGCCCAATCTTGGCCCGGTTTCTCTTGGCTCCGACTGTAGTTTGTGCAGGCCCCAAACAAGAGCGCCTCCCTCTCCAACCACGTTTCCCTGGGGACGATGGGCCTGCTGCCATAGGGACTCCCGGCCCTAGGCAGCCCCACTCCAACGCTACCCTTCCCCCCGCCCCCCACCCAGCTGCCCACGGCTTTGGTGAAAGACTCCACTCCCCCGACTTACTTCCAACTATGAAAGAGTCAAAGAGTTTCTCTGTACTGGACCCACAGCTTCTACAACACTCCCTCTCTCTGTTCCTGCTTTGTGTGTGGGTCGGTCTGTCTGCCTGTGCCTCTATCTCTCCGTCTCTCTCTCTCTCAGTTCAAGCTTTTATCCTGAAATAGAGAGCCAGCTTCGGGGACTCCAAGACCTCTTTCTAACACAGGAGAGATTCTTATCAATCCCGAACGGTTCAGTGTCGACCCGACTTAGGAAGCAGAGAAATGGACAAGATGACCTTTAATGGGTAAAATGTCTACGGGAAACATAATGCTTGACAACAGCACCTGCAGCCACCCCTCTTCCTTCTTTCTTTCTTTCTTTCTCTCTCTCTCTCTCTCTTTCTCTCTCTCTCTCTTTCTTTCTTCCTTCCTTCCTTCCTTTCTTTCCTTTCTTTCTCTCTCTCTCTCTCTCTCTTTCTTTCTTCCCCCCCAGCCCCTCTCTGCAGTCAGGTCGAGGAAGCTGCCCGGTCTCCCCTGACTTCCCTACAGACCTGACCGATCGCCTCCAGTCACCCGCTCACGCCCCCCAGCCCCGGCAGGGAGCTCACGAGGTGATCCGTCGCTGTTTTATCGAATCGCTCGCTTCGGTTTTGGAGCATTTCCACCTAGGCTCTCATCCTCCGACCCGGTGTATATTTGGCCATCCGTGTCCATCTGACTGTAAGCTCAGCGAGGGAGGGGGCTGTATCTTTGATTTCTGTTGTCCGTCCCCCCACCCAAGAGCCCGGGGCGGCACCTTGCACACAGGGAGGCCGCTCGAGGCCGCTGGTGGCGACAAGGAGCTCCTCGTGGGCAGGGAACGTGGCTACCAACTCTGCCGTCCTGGACTCTCCCGAGCGCTTAGTTGGGTGCTCTGCAAGTGGTCGATTGAGACCAGTGATGGATCGATTCTTCCACCTGGTCCTTGCTTTAAAAATGGGAGCCGGCCACGCCCCGACCAAGAGCTCTTAGAGCGGCCGCATACTAATCTCTGTGTACACAGCAGAGGGAGGGTGTGTGACTGCCCCCCACGTACCTGGTGCTCTGAACCCTATTCTCTGCATAGCTTATAGACAGAAGGAGGCGGTGTGTGACTGTGGGGGTGGAGAGGGAAGAGATGTGGTGGCGGGGAGGAGTGGGTAGGGCCTCTTTCTAGAGCTGGCTCAGGTTGGCCACGCCTCCCCTGTGACCGCTCCATGCCCAACGTTATGATTCAGCCCCCCCCCAAACCAATCTGAGGGCCCTCTCTGACCTTCCACCCAGCCCCAGCCGCTCACTGTCCTGAGCCGGAGGTCCAACCCGCCTCACTTTGCCCAGGGCACCTCCATCCCCTGCCAACCCACCTGAAAATGATCCAGCATCTGTTTCCACGATAAGAGCAGCAGGGCTTCTTTCTGCACCTTCTTGGGAATCTCGGAGTACAGGAGTGAGTTCTCCCGGCTTCCATAGGGCATGCCTGTTTAAAAGGAAGAGCAACTCAGGGGCCCACCTCTTTGCGGAAAAAGAAAAACCTCCGGGGGCCCGACTCCTCTTGACTGGGGCCTGGGGATCCCGCTGGCAATCCTCCTAAGAGGGAGGGTCAAGCGGGGCGGGGGAGGAGCGAGGGCCAAGGGGAGGGAGAGAGCAAGGGAGGCCGGTCGCCCACCTCCCGCTCCCCGGCACCCGTTCAGCCAGGGTGGCAGGCCCCGGAAGCCAAAACGTTCAGAGAGAAGCGGGTGACGCGCGGAGAGCAGGTGTTCTGCCGAGGAGCCACGAGAGTCAGCTGGGCCTGGGGGGGGGGGGGGGGGGGGGCCTAGTGGCAAGAACCCAGGCGTCGGAGGACCGGGCTTCGCATCCCGGCTTTGCTCCCTGCCTGCTGTGGGACCTGGGACCGGTCACTTCACTTCCCTGTGCCTCGTTGGGAAAAAAGGGGTATAAAGACTCATTTTCCCTCCTACACCTAATAACTGTGGCATTTGTTAAGCGTCGTGTGCCAAGCACCGTACTAAGCGCTAGACTGGGAACCTTGGGTACGACAGGGACTGTGCCCAACCCGGTGATCTGGTATCTACCCCGGTGCTAAGTACGGTGCCGAACAAATAACACGATTCCGATTATTCACTCTCTGAGGCACACCAGGAAACTCTGTCCCGCGGAGCGGAGAAAGGATGGCGGTGCTCCCCCGTTATGTTTCCCCCTCATTTTAAAAGCGCCGGGGGGGGGGGGGGGGGGGGCGCATAAGGTAGGTGGATGGGTGGGCAGGCGGCAAAGACGCTCCGGGAAGCATCTCACGAGCAACGCCGGGACGATTCGGTGGCCGAAAGCGGAGTGGACTGAAACCGAGCACCGGCCTTCTGTCCGGACGAGGCCCTGTCCCGGGGGGAAAGATCTAAGCTCTCCCAACAGGAAGCAAAGTAAGCACCTTGCTCTGGTCTTTCGATAGGGACAGAGTCCGCCTCGCTCAGGGCAACCATCGTCAACCGATAGGCTACCGCTAGCCTCGCCCGCCCCACCGGCCGGGCTGGGCTCATTCTAACCCCACCCCTGCCAGGCTCTCTGGGAATAAAGAAAGGGCTGAAGCCCAGTTACAAGTCACAAGAGGGATGACATTGTATTCCATCAGCTGGCTGGCCATGAGAGTGAAATCACTTTCGGGGCTGGAATGTCAACTCCCAGAAATGCTAAAGTGAAAGTCAGAAATTCCTAAAACGACAGTTCCCATGGTCGGAAGATTTCATCTGGGTGGAGGAACCGCAGCGCGGCCTAGTGGAAAGAGCACGGGTTGGGCAGTCGGAGGCCCCGGGTTCTACTCCTGGCGCCGTCGCGTATCTGTTGTGTGACCTCGGACGAGTCACTTAACTTCTCTGTGCCTCAGTCCCCTCATCTGCAAAATGGGGATTCAAAACCCATTCTCTTTCCTGCTTAGACCGGGAGCCCCATGTGGGATCTGTTTATCTTGTATCTACCCCAGGGCTTAGTAGAGTGCTCGGCACATAATAAGTGCTTAACAAATACCACAGTTATTCCTACCATCATCTTCCGGAGAACATCCGATCGCGAGCAAAGCCACGGCAGGCTCCTCTGGGCCCAGGAATCTGCCGCCTCCGACAGTGGTGCGGCACGGGGGCGCTCGGAGGGACCGCGTGACGGGGACCCACCCGGACCCCCCCGTCTTCCGGGGGAGGGTCAGACGCTCCTCCACTTGCCCCTTTGCAGCCCTACATTTTCCCAAGAATGTTTATCCCAAAATCGCCCATCATCCTTTGATGAGTCTGGCCACAACTTCATACGTTGACCCCGCTCTCCCTTCCCCCTCTGGCTGGGTTTCAGAGGGTGTTCGAACCAGCAAAATGTACAGGGCTTTCTAAAATCAAGGATGTACTCACTCCCCTACCGGAAAACTCGGGAGAAAACACACATTTACAGACACACACACTCTCTCTCACACAGACACAGACACACACACACACACACACATATACACAGGCTCTCATGCACTCACTCTCTCACACACACACATACGCACGAGAGAGAGAAAGTCTGATGGAATCGGACGTACCCAGGTAGTACAGGCGGTGCGAGTGAGGGCCCGACTCGTCCGTTTTCTGGACAAACTGGAACTCGTGGGGAGCCTTGTTCACGATGAAGCCCGAGTACTTCCTGCTGCTGTGAATGATGTCCCGCAGCCCATCCCACGAATGCTTCTCCACCTGGAAACGGGACGAGGGCGGCAGCGGGGGCTCCTCCATCTCCACTGTACTGGGCCGGTCGGTCAGGGTCTCCACAGCAGTCATCCTTCCCGTCCCTTCCGAGCTGGCGGGGAAGCTGCAGGATTATAGCGGGGCGGAGGGGTGGGCACGGGGGGGGGGGGGGGGGCCGGGGGCGGGGAGGGGTGGTGTCCCCCAGGAATAGCGGGACTTCTTTCTGCACTCTTCCGGGTTCTGAGTAGAGCAGGAAGGAGCGCTCCTGGCTGCCGTACAGCAGGGCTGTTTGAAAGCCCAAGAAACGCATGTGTTTTCCAGAAATCGACCGGATAATTCAGCCCACATGAACCCCCAGCCTTCCTCCCCGCCCTTCCCTCAACCCCCGCCCCGGCCCCAGGACCCAGGCAGAAATTCAAGAGGCCCACAGCTTCAGGGGGAGACACCTTCCCCTTCTCTAGAGCCCCCTCAAAAGCCGCTCCCTCCCGGAGGCCTTCCCCGGCCTCTCTTCCGCAACCTCTTCCACCCCGAGCACGCACGCACGCCTCTTTACTTCCCTGTGATTGATCGAGTCATCCCTTTCGTTCATTCGGTCGTATTTACCGAGCGCTTACCGTGCGCAGAGCGCTGCACTAAGCGCTTGGAAAGGACGATTCAGCAATAGAGAGAGACGACATGACTCCTGCCCACACCAGACTTACAGTCCAGAAGGGGGGAGACGGACATCAAAACAGGCGAAACGGGTATCGACAGAAATAAATAGAATTATAGGTGTATACACATCGGAGCAAGTAAACAGGCATCCGTATAAACAAACAGGACCATAGATATGTACACATATACACAAGTGGTGTGGGCCGGGGGGGGGGGGGGGGGGGTAGAGCAAAAGGAGCGAGTCGGGGCGACACGGAGGGGAGGGGGAGCTGAGGAAAAGGGGGGCTTAGTCCGGGAAGGCCTCTCGGAGGAGGCGAGCCTTCGGTAGACCCTTTCTGTCTACTGTTTCTATCGACTGTCTCCCTCGGCTGCGGCACCGTCAATTTACACCTTCCGCCTCCCCCACGAGACCGTGTGAGCACCTCCGGAGAACGGGGATAGTGCCTTCTCATCTCACGTCTGCTTCCCAGGTGCCACTTGAACGCCCCACACCTGGTGGGCGCCCAGCACGTTGGAGGAGACAGATATGCTCCTCTCCGGTCAGGCCGGGCAAAACCCCTCCCAAGGGTCCCTTCCTCCCACCCCTGGTGGCCAACCCCCGGCCCCCGCGGCCTCCGAGAAGGTGTTCCCTGGCCGGGAGATGTGTGGGGAAGGCTTTGGGGGGGGGGGGGGGGGGTGAGGGAAGAGGGTCAGCACACCCTCTGGACACCCGGGAGCTAGGCCCTAAGTGGGGTACGTTACCGCCCTGCCACTTTCGGCACCACCGACCCCTCGGCCGCCCGGCCCGGCCCCCGCCCCCTCCCCAGGTGGCGCGCCCTCCCCCCCGCCCACCCATCCGGGGGTTTGGTCCAAAGCGCCTGACCCGGATGCTCCAAAGCCGTTCCAAAGGGGGAAGCGAGTGAGGCAGAGATCGCTCCCCCAAAGGAGGCCGGAAACCTGCAGGGGAGAGGGCGGCCGACTCTTCCCCCTACTTTGAGGTAGCCGCGATCACCCTCCCAGAGGGCCGGGGGGGCTGCCGGCTCCGCCGGTGCTCCCGAGCCCACACCTCCCCCTCCACCGAGTTCCTCCTCCGCTGAGAGTCTGGCTCGCCTTCCCCCGTTCCCGCTCCGGCCTGTTTTCTGCTCCAAACAGAGGACGGGTGCGTCAGAAGTACTGCTGCTTCTCCCCGGCCGGTGACCCGACCCTCCGGGGAAAGAGCCTGGTGGGTCTGGGGGACGCCGGCTAAGGGGGCGCAGGGAGGAGGCGGGGGGAGAGGAGAACCGAGGCAGGGCCAGATCGCACCAGGGGCTGACCGGCTGATGGAGGCCTGTGGGCTCAGGCCCTCTGCCTGGCACATTCCCTCTTGCCAAAGTCCATCCCAAGAGGCGGGAAGGAAGTTGAGGGCCAGGAGCCCCACCTACCAACCCTACTGCAGCGTGGCCTAGTGGCAAGAGCCCGGGCTTGGGAGTCAGAGGTCGTGGGTTCTAATCCCGGCTCCGCCGCCTGTCAGCCGTCCAAGTCACCTCACTTCTCCGTGCCTCAGTCACCTCATCTGTGAGCCCCAGGGGGGACAACCCGATCCCCCTGTATCCGCCCCGGCGCCCAGAACGGTGCTTGGCACGTGGTAAGCGCTTAACGAATGCCATCATTATTGTTCTTGGTACCGCACCGGCCCCCCACCGCCCCCCCGAGTGCTCGGTCCCGCGGTCCGCACACAGTCAACGCTCGATCGATTCCGTCGATTGAGGCACTGCCGCTTAACGAATACCGTAATTAGCAAGGGGCGGGAACCGCTCCGTCGCCGGCCCCGCTCATCCAGTCCCCACGAGCCTGGGCCGCCTCACGGAGGGCAGGCCGGGTCAAGGACACGGCGGCCGGGATCCGGCCCAAGATCGGCCCGAGGGATCCCACGGCCCCAGAGACCTCTACCCCCTATCGTGTGTTCCGGCCGATCCTCTCCCTCGTTCGCCAGAGCCAAGCCACCTGCTTCCTTTCCCAGATCCGCGGCCAGGAAGCTTTCCCCCTATCCGACCTCAGCCCTCTCCTGCGCTCTGCAGACCGAGAGCTTGAGAAGCAACAGTCTGTTCCCCGCAGCTGGCCATCTCCCCCATACCTTGACTCTCTGAGCGTCAGATACATAACAGAACGAGCGCAAGCCAGGTCATTCCACTCCTCCTCGGTAAGGCCCGCTGACTCACCGATTAGCTCTAATTCAGGAATCTCTCTCCCAACTCCACGGCCACCCGGAGGAGGGAGAGGAGAATTCCCGGTCCATTTCCGCCTTTTTACCCGGCCCCGTCTCAGTCGAGATGAATAAGACTCAGGCGCAGGCGGGAGGGAGCGCGCGCACCCACACTTACACGCGCCAACCCGCCTCCCCGACCGAAGGATTTCCCCGCTCAGATCTTTTGCGAGTTTCTACTCCAAGGGGTCCAACACCCCAACACGACAAGACGGGTTCCCCTTCTCCACCGGCAGCGGCACGCAGGCCGGGCGTCCCGGGCCCGGTGGGCTCGCGTGTCTCCCCCCCGGCCCCGGCCCCGGTTAATAAGACAGAGAAAGATGATCTACTTTGGGCTCGGACCCGTGCGGGAGGACCGGGAGGCCCAACCGCAGTCGAGGAAGCAGTGAAGGAAGCGGGAGAACATCGCGAGGCGCTTGCGGGAACCTCCGGAGGTGCCGGGGGGCGACCGGGTCCGATCTCCCGGGCGGGCAGGACTTGGAGATGGGCGAGCGAGACACGGACGCGCGGACGGCGAGAGACCGAGAGGCAGAGGCGGACCCAGAGATACGGTCTCGCTCGCCTCTCTCCTTCCAAGGGGCGAAGCCCGCGCCTCAGAGCCAACTAGTTGCTTAGGGGAATGCAGCTCGGAAAGGACCCGGATTCAAAGGCAAATTTGCAAAGGTCTCGGCCCTCCAGCCCAGCCCCGTGGAGTCCTCTTCAGCTACCAGAGTTAAGAGTTTGTTTAGCTGGGCTGGGGAATCATAGCTGATTTCAGGCTTCTCCGGGCACGATGTTCTCCTCCCACCCTCCCCTCCCACCAGCCCGCCTCTCTTCCCCCCCCCCCCCCCCCCCCCCCCCCCCCCCCGCAATCAGGGAAATCCTCTGCCGGGGCCGGGGAGTTTCCAGGCTAGGTCAGATTTCACCGCCCTCTCGGAGCCGAAGGACTCACGTTTCCCAAACCCACCAGAGTCCCGGAACCTGGAAGGACGTGAGCCATCGCGCCGCCGGCCAGGTAGGCGGGCGGTCCGCGGAGCCCGGGAGGGTCTCCGACGACGGCAGCGACGGGACAGCCGGGAGGAGCCGGGTGGCCCCCGGTGCTCGGGAGGGACCAGGTGGCGGCCCTGATGTTCCTCCTAGGGACCCCTCGCCCAGGAACCCATTCCAACCCTTCCTGAACCGGCCGCACAGTCTCCCGTGGGAACGAGCTCCGTGGCCCTGCCCCCGGCTGGATCAAGAGCTCTTTTCTCTGGTTTGTTTCAACCAGCCACCTTCCAGCTCCCACAGTCGCCCCCTCACCCTGGTGCCACTGGACCTGGGCGACGACAATTCCCGCTTCCCACCCGCCCGGTGACTCTCTCGCCCCTCCCGGCCCGCCGAGCGCTGACCCTCTCGGTCTGGTCATGTTCCACAGCTGCTCCACCTTCCTGATCACGCTGGACGACTGTGTCTTCTTGGCCTCTTCGAGGTCCTTCCTTACAATCGCGGGGAGACTACTTGGGGTCCTAGAGTACAGTTTTTTTCCCCGTAACCGCAGCCCCCGCGGAAAGCCGGCCCCCTGGAAAGGCAGGAGGAGTTCGGAAGTCCCGCAGCCGGTGCTCAGGAGTGTTCGGAACTGAAGCGTTGGGCAGTTTGCGGTTGCCGGGTTCCGGGGTCAACGGCCCCCTTCAGAAAGGGAAGGTTCCGGAACGGAATTCCAGAAGGGGAGGGGGTGACACAATCAGAGTCTCGTTACTAAGTGGAACAGGCATGGCCTAGTGGAGAGAGCCCAGGCCCGGGAGTCAAAAGGACCTGGGTTCTAATCCCGGCCCCGCCACGCGTCTGCCGGGTGACCTTAGGTAAGTCGCTTAACTCCTCAAGGCCTCGGTTCCCTCGTCTGGATAGTGGGGATGAAGACTGTGAGCCCCGGGTGGGACACGGACTGTGTCCAGCATGATTATCTTGTATCTACTCCAACGCTCAGTACGATGCCCGGCACGTATCCCACTGATGCCTGTTTACTTGTTGTGATGTCTGTCTTCCCCCCTTCTGGACCGTGAGCCTGTCGTGGGCAGGGATCGCCTCTATTTGTTGCTGAATTGTACTTCCCAGGCGCTTAGTACGGTGCTCTGCACACAGTAAGCGCTCGATAAATACGACTGGATGAATGGATGAATGAATGAAAGCGTTTAACAGATACCATTAAAAAAAAAAAAAAGGAGAGGCAGATCTAATGCCCCCAGGACAGTATCTCCCCTTCCTCAATCAATCAGTGGTATTAACCTGGGAGGCAGAACACTGGGCTAAGCGCTTGGGAGAGTCCACCACTGCAGTTGACGATCCCTGTCCCGGAGGAACTGATAGCTCAGGACAGTGTTTTGCACATAGTAAGTGCTTAACAAATACCATCATCATTATTATTTATTATTATTATCGTGGGCCTCCTGTTTTCTACGTCCCTGAGCCACCCCACCCCGGCCCTCTTTCACCGCCAGCACTGAACTTGGTTTTCTGCCTAAGCTCAGCTCCTCCAACTCTGACCACCAAAAACTGCGACATTTTGTCTTTTTAACAGATGCAAACCTAGAAGCAAGCAAGGGAGAAACTAAAAGATTTAGCAGGGTACCCAAAGAACCCTGACAACTCCAAACCACAAGGTAATATTTCCTCGCTAGCCCTCTCCCCCGACCTTCTCTCATCTCGGTATTGGGCGAGCGGACCCGTACGCGCGCACACATCCTGGCGAAATCTCCAACTTTTTCTTGCCTCTTTTTTTTGGGGGGGGGGGGGGGGGGGCGGAGGTATCTGTCAAGTGCTTACTATGTGCCGGGCACTATACTAAGCACTGAGGTAGATACAAGCTAATCGGGTTGGACACAGTCCACGGCCCACGTGGGGCTCACAGCCTTTATCCCCCATTTTCCAGATGAGGCCCAGAGAAATGAAGCGACTTGCCCACGGTCACACAGCAGACAAGTGGCCCAGCCGGGATGAGAACCCAGGTCCTTCTGGCTCCCAGGCCCGTGTTCTATCCACTAGGCCACGCTCCTTCGGCAGCTTTCCTGCCTTGAAGAGCCCGCCTCCGCTGCCGACCCCGCGTTCCGCTCGGAGAGCAGAAGGGGCAAAAGGCATCCGAAAATCCGAGCCGGGGGTCCAGCCTAAGGTTGGGCGGGGGGGGGGGGGGGGGGGGGGGCACAAGAGAGTAAGTCGCGGGCAGCCAAATTTACCGCCCCTCCTCGTGGTTAGCAACATCACCTTCCAATACAAGGCCCGGGATGGCCGCGTTGAATCGGTGCCCTCCCCTTCACCCCCGCTCCCTTCGGTACCCGGACAGGGTCCACACGAACCCCCGGAGATGGAGAGAGGGAGCAGACGGCGGGTGAAGCAGGGAGCGCGGTCTTCGTAAATATTTAGATCGTTGGGGACTTTTTGCTATTTCTGGACCGGGAAAGGTGGGATGAGGGAAGACAAGGAAAAGGGCTAGCTTTGTTGTTTCACTTTTGTCTTCCCTTCTCCCCCCACCTACTCTTTTTTCTTAAAAAAAAAAAAAACGTAAATGGTATTTGTTAAGCGCTTACTATGCACTGTACTAAGCGCCGGGGTAGACACGAGCTCATCCGGTTGGACACAGTCCATGTCCCACCTCGGGCTCCCGGGCTTAATCCCCATCTGACAGAGGAGGCCCTGAGAAGCGAACTGACTCGCCCAAGGTCGCGCAGCTGACAAGCGGCGGAGCTGGGATTAAAACCCAAGTCCCTGTGACTCCCAGGACCGTGCTTCATCCACGAGGCCACGCTGCTTCCCGTCGCGGGCAGGGGACGTGCCCGCTAACTCCGTTTTACCGTGCTCTCCCGAGCGCTTCGTACTGTGCTCGGTAAATACCATCGATTGACTGACTGCTTCAATTTCTGTGTTTCCTGTAGCTCTCCGGGCACCCAGTACAGCGCTCGGCACCAAGGAGGCGCTCCGCCGATGTCGCAGATCAGTCGGGCTGGAGGAACGTGGGAGAACCGCAGTGACAGCCGAGGGCAGCCCGTTCCTCACAAGCCTCTCGGGCTGCACGAGGCCAAGGACACGAGTGGCGAGCGCCCGGGTCGGGACCGGTGTCCCGTCCCCCATCCCGACTCCCCCAAACCGTCCCCCTCGGCGTAATGTGGGAAGTTACCTTCTCCAACGCCCGGCGGTCTCGTTTTCCAGACGCAACCTCTTTATCTTCCGCATTAACTACCCAGCAGACCTCGGGCGGGACTGGGACCTAGGAGCGAGAGAGAAAGGACGGGTCGTGCTGTGGTGGTTACCGCCGCGGGACTGGATGTGCTTTCTGCCGCCGAGGGATCCGAGATACCGAGCAAATGTGTTCTTTCTGACCAGTGAGTTGCCCAGCCCCCAAACCTGCAAGGTGTGCTTGGGCGGGCGGGGGGGGGGGGGGGGCGGTGACAACCACAGCTTGCCCGCCCCCCGCCTTACCCCCTGCCAAAACCCAATACCTTCTCCTCGTCCATTTTTCCCCACATCCCGAAGGGCCAGCTTCAACCTACAAAGCTTCACCCACCTCAAGAGTCCTTGACCGGTAAGGGACTCCTTGAATCCAGCGTTTCCTGGGCCCACTAAGGGCCCCTATCCGGCCCCGAGCCAGCAAACCTCCACTCCCATGCCCCGATATTCACCAAGCCCCATTTCTCCGAAAAGCGGCCCCAGTCCCCATAGCAGAACAAATGAAAACGAAGCGGGTGACTTAGAGACGGTTTCAATCCGCCTCCACCGCCCTCGGGAGAGGAGAATTTCCGCACGCCGCAACCCCCGCGGGGCAAACGGGTAAAATCCTTCCCCCTTCCCGGGAACTCCAGCTCCGTTACAGAATCTTCTCCACGGGGGAAGCGGCGCGGCTCAGCGGAGAGAGCGTGGGCTTCGGAGTCAGAGGTCACGGGTTCGACTCCCGGCTCCGCCGCTTGTCAGCTGTGGGACCGTGGGCGAGTCACTTAACTTCTCTGTGCCTCGGTTACCCCGTCTGGAAAATGGGGATTAACCGTGAGCCGCACGTGGGACGACCTGATCACCCCGTATCCGCCCCAGCGCTCAGAACAGTGCTCTGCACATAGTAAGCGCTTATCAAATACCAACTTTATCTATCTCCATTCTGGGCAGGTCGCTTCGCTTCTCCGGGCCTCAGTTTCCTCATCTGCAAAATGGGGATCCGACCCCCACTCTCCCTCCCACTTAGACCGTTACCTCATCTGTAAAATGATGAGGCCTCAGTTACCTCATCTGTAAAATGGGGATGAAGACGGAGAGACCGTGGGACAACCCGATCACCTATCCTCTCCAGCGCTCAGAACAGCGCTTCGCACGTAGTAAGCGCTTAACGGATGCCATCTTTTCATTTTAAATCCCCATTTTACAGTCGAAGGAACCGGGGCACAGAGAAGGAAAGCGACTCGCCTGAGGTCACGCAACAGACAGGTGGCGGGGCTGGGACTGGAGTCCGTGACCTTCCGGCTCCCAGGGACTGTGCCCGACCCGATCATCCTGTCTCTCCCACAGCGCTCGGCCCAGTGCTTGGCACACAGTAAGTGCTTAACAGATATCTAGCTGTTATTTCTATTCATCGCGATCACTGGGACGAGCTTACTTCGTCTGTCGACTGGTCTCCGGAGATTCTGGGGGAATGGGAGACGAAGAGGGAAAGGGAAGGCAAAGGGGCGCGTGGGGAAGAGTGTCGCGGAGAACGGGTAAGTTCCCGAAAGCTCGTTAACGACAGTCGCGGTGGAATCCGTTCAGAGCTTACTCTGTGCCAAGCACCGGACTAAGCGCCGGGGGGGAGACCAGTATCGTCAGGTCGGACATCCCCTCTGCTGCCCCTCACGGGGCCCCCCCCCAGCCCAAGTCGGGAGTAATAATAACATTAAGCGTGGCTCAGTGGAAAGAGCAACGGACTTGGGCGTCGCGGGTCGTGGGTTCGAATCCCGGCTCTGCCACTTGTCAGCTGTGTGACCGTGGGCGAGTCGCTTCGCTTCTCTGTGCCTCAGTGACCCCATCTGGAAAATGGGGATGAAGACCGTGAGCCTCACGCGGGACAGCCCGATTCCCCTGTATCTGCCCCAGCGCTCAGAACAGTGCTCTGCACGTAGTAAGCGCCGAACAGATACCAACATTATTATTAATAATCGTAACGGCATTTGTTAAGCACTTACTACGGGCCAGGCACTGTCCTAAGCGCTGGGGTAGATACAGAGTGATCGGGTGGGACAAAGTCCCTGTCCCACATAGGGCTCGCCATCTTCATCCCAGCTCAGCCGCTTGTCAGCTGTGTGACTTTGGGCGAGTCACTTCACCTCTCTGGGCCTCAGTTACCTCATCTGTAAAATGGGGATGAGGACGGAGAGACTGTGGGACAACCTGATCACCTTCTAACCTCTCCAGGGCTCAGAACAGCGCTTCGCACGTAGCGAGCGCTTAACGGATGCCATCTTTTTATTTCAAATCCCCATTTTGCAGTCGAAGGAACCGGGGCACGGGGAAGTTAGGCGACTCGGCTAAGGTCAACAAGCGGCGGGGCTGGGGCTAGGGTCCCTGACCTTCCGGCTCCCAGGCCGGCGCTCCGTCCGCTAGGCCCCGCTGCTTCGAGAACCCCCAAACCTGCCAGGGCTGATTTCTCCCAGGCTCGGCCCGGGCATCCCGGAGAAAGCGGCCTTCGGCCACCGCCCCCCTCCCCGCAAAAATCTTCCACGAGGGATCCTGAGTCAGACTGCCCGTTTCCAAACTTTTGCCTCCCACTGATTTCCTACGGTCAGACGGTCCTCCGCCGCGGACGCCAGGCTCTTAGGCTACAGCGTGGCTCAGTGGAAAGGGCGCGGGCTTCGGAGGCAGGGGTCACGGGTTCGACTCCCGGCTGGGCCGCTCGTCAGCTGTGTGACTGTGGGCAAGTCACTTCGCCTCTCGGTGCCTCGGTCACCTCATCTGTAAAATGGGGATTGACCGGTGATCCTCACGGGGGACGACCTGATGACGCTGTATCTCCCCCAGCGCTTAGAACGGCGCTCGGCACGTAGTAAGCGCCTAATTATTATACATTTGTCGATAGTCCCTCGAGGCTGGAGAACCTTCTGAGTCCGTCCCGCCTCATCTCCGCCCCCACCGCTGACCCCCTTGCCGGGGGCTCCCCCTTTCCTCCCTCCCACCCCCCTCAAACCTCCCATCTTGGGGCCCTGAGCTCAGGGTTCCTGATGGAGGATGGGATTAAGGGGAGGGGGGGGGGGGAGAAAGATCATATTCTCAGATGGCCTAATTCAGTGGAGATTAAAGCGCCTCGGAGGAAAACCCCTGCAAACCGAGGGAATGGAAACCGTAGTCACAAGGGCTACCGTGCTCGCCCGGAGAAGACGAGACACTCTCAAGGGTCCACGGGCGCCGCAGAGGAAGAGCCGACGGAGGGGCGGGCAATCTCAATCTCTCTCTCACACACGCGAATGCAGGAGGTCGGCAAGGGACCTGATCGCTCTAGATCAATTAGGGTTAGGGCCCACCACATCGTGAGGAGGCAGCCGCACTCGGTCGGACCCCCATTCGATCCATCGAGGGCTCGGGAGGGAGTCAAAGGGCACGATCCCCGTCCTCGAAGGGGCTCACCCCGGAACTCTGACAGCGGCGGCGATTCAAGGGACTGGGTGACGGCTAAGGATGGCCCAATCTGACACCCTTGACTTTGCCTCGGGCCACCTAACGCGGATTCATCCCCACCCCCGTCCCCGGGGATCCCGCCGGGAGGCGGGAGGGGGGAGAGAAATCTGGCTCCGGTCCCGCGGAGACCGGGCGAGGGGCTGCGGAGGGGGAGAAGCCTCGAAGGGGGGGGGGGGGGAAATCGACCGATCGATCGATGGTGTTGACGGAGCGCTTGGTGCAGACGACCGTGGTACGCGCTTGGCAGGATCCAAGCTAGGTTCCAGAGATCTGCCCCGTCCCCCGACACACCCACCCCCACTCACCCCGATCGATCGGGGCAAGACGGTCCGGGTCCTTCTGCGGAGGAGCGGAACGGGGCGGGCCGCGCTGAGCGGGGACCAAGATGGGAGGGGAGGAGTCCGGGCGGGCCCGCGAGGAGAGAGGCCGGTGGTGAGGGGCGACGGAGGGAGGGACCGAGAGGATACCTACCCCGGCGTTCGGAGCCCGGGCGGCGACGGGGACGCGGAGAGGCGGGCGGCTGTCGGAGCGGCGGCTCTTCACATAGGCGGCGCCATGGCCCGGGCGACCGGCCCCGGAAGCGGCCGAGCAGGGCAGACGGGGAAGGTGGAGGAGACGGGAGGCGGGAGGGGGGGGGAGGGGGAGGGGAAGGGGAGGGGGGGAAGAGGTGAGGGGGAACCCGGCGGCTCCGTCCCCTTTGACCCGGAAGCGCATCCGCCCAGCCGCCGCCGCCCGGGGGGGGGGGTGGACGCAACCATCGCGCCGGCGGGGGAGGCCCGGCTGCCCCCCGCACGCGGCGTGGAACGGTCCGCCGGGGCGCGCGACGTCGTCCGCGCGCCGGCGCGAGCCGCTAGAGGCGCGCTGACGAGCGCCTTTTCACCGCCGCGTTGGTGGTATAGTGGTGAGCATAGCTGCCTTCCAAGCAGTTGACCCGGGTTCGATTCCCGGCCAACGCAACGGCCCCCCTTTTTTTTTTTCCCTTCTTTAATAATAATCATGTTGGTATCTGCTAAGCGCTTACTGTATGCCGAGCACTGTTCTAAACGCTGGGGGAGATACAGGGTAATAATAATGATGGTATTTGTTAAGCGCTTACTATGTGCAGAGCACTGTTCTAAGCGCTGGGGTAGACACAGGGGAATCGGGTTGTCCCACGTGGGGCTCACGGTCTTCATCCCCATTTTACAGATGAGGGAACCGAGGCACAGAGAAGTGAAGCGACTTGCCCACAGTCACACAGCTGGCAAGATCATCAGGTTGGCCCACGTGAGGCTCCCAGTCTTCACCCCCATTTCATAGATGAGGTGACTGAGGCACTGAGAAGTGGGATTGTCTCTATCTGTTGCCGAATTGTCCATTCCAAGCGCTTAGTACAGTGCTTCTCAATAAATACTATTGAATGAATGAATGAATGAAGTGACTCGCCCACAGTCACACAGCTGACAGGTGGCGGGGCCGGGATTAGAACCCACGACCTCTGACTCCTAAGCCCGGGCGCTTTCCACTGAGCCACGCTTTAACGGGAGGTTCTCGCCGCCCCCTCAATTCATTCATTCAATAGTATTTATCGAGCGCTTACTACTACTGATGGTGATGGTGGTATTTGTTAAGCGCTTACTATGTGCAAAGCACTGTTCCAAGCGCTGGGGGAGATACAAGGCGATCAGGTTGTCCCACCTGGGGCTCACAGTTTTAATCCCCATCTGACAGATGAGGGAACTGAGGCACAGAGAAGTGAAGTGACGTGCCTAAAGTCACACAGCTGGCAAGTGGCGGAGCTGGGATTAGAACCCTATGTGCAGAGCACTGTACTAAGCGCTTGGAATGGACTGATCGGCAACAGATAGAGACGGTCCCTGCCCACTGACGGGCTTACAGTCTAATCGGGGGAGAGGGAAAGACAAAAAACGATAGCAATAAACAGAATCGAGGGGATGACCATCTCATTAAAACAATAGCAAAGAAATAGAATCGAGGGGATGTACATCTCATTAACAAAATAAAGAGGGGAATAGACTGAACCCTTTATTGGGGGAGTCTATCAACGAGGTCCCCCGAAGCTCGGCTCATTCGAGAGGCGGCGTGGCGCAGTGGAAAGAGCCCGGGCTTGGAGGCAGAGGTGACGGGTTCGAATCCTGGCTCCGCCACTTGTCAGCTGGGTGACTGTGGGCCAGTCGCTTCTTCCAAGCGCTTAGTACGGTGCTCGGCACATAGTAGGCGCTCAATAAATACGACTGAATGACTGAATAAACTTAACTTCTCGGTGCCTCAGTTCCCTCATCTGGAAAACGGGGATGAAGACCGCGAGCCTCACGTGGGACAACCTGATTACCCTGTATCTACCCCAGCGCTTAGAACAGCGCTCTGCACATAGGAAGCGCTTAACGAATACCAACATTATTATTATTTGAATAAAAGGAGTGTTTCCGCCCATGATCGAACCCGGAAGCTTTCGCGTGTGAGGCGAACGATAACCACCACACCTTCCCTTCCAAGGGCCCAGACCTTTTTCTAGTCGGAGGGTGGCTTTCTTTCACGACTTAATAATGATAATAATGTTGGGATTTGTTAAGCGCTTACTCTGTGCCGAGATACAGGGTCATCAGGTTGTCCCACGGGGGGCTCACCATCTTCATCCCCATTTTCCAGATGAGGGAACTGAGGCCCAGTGAAGTGAAGTGCCTTGCCCAAGGTCACATAGCCGACAAGCGGCGGAGCCGGGATTAGAACCCACGCCCTCTGACTCCCAAGCCCGGGCTCTTGCCACTGAGCCACGCTGCTTCTCGCTTGGTGTGGCGGGTGTAAATCATCATCACCGACGTTAATTATCGAGCGCTTGCTATGTGCCCAGCACCGTGCTAAGCGCTCGGGGGAGAACAATATCACAGAGTAGGTAGACGCGTTCCCTGCCCAAAAAGGGGCTAAAAGTCTACATTCATTCATTCGATAGTATTTATTGAGCGCTTACTATGTGCAGAGCACTGTACTAAGCGCTCGGAATGTACAATTCGGCAACAGATAGAGACAATCCCTGCCCAATGACGGGCTCACAGTCTAATAATAATAATAATGATGATGGCATTCGTTAAGCGCTTCCTAAGTGCAGGACGTTGTTCTAAGCGCTGGGGGGGGGGGGGGGATACAAGGTGATCAGGTTGTCCCACGTGGGGCTCACAGTTTTAATCCCCATTTTCCAGAGGAGGTAACCGAGGCACAGAGAATTTAAGTGACTTGCCCCAAGTCACACAGCCGACAAGCGGCGGAGCTGGGATTAGAAGCCACGACCTCCGACTCCCAAGCCCGGGCCTTTCCCACTGAGCCACGCTGCTTACAGACGGCAGAGCAAAACGGAACGAAACAAAAACGAGACATTATCACGATAAATAGAATCAAGGGAATGTACTCCCTTTCTAGTCTCTGCGTTCCTCATCCACCTCTCCGCCGACCTCTCGCCCATCTCTGGCCTCTGGCCTGGAACTCCCTCCCCTTTTCCTGTCCAACAGACCGTTACTCTTCCCACCTCCAAAGCCTTATTGAAGGCCCATCTCCTCCACGAAGCCTTCCCTGACTAAGCCCTCCTCCACTCCCTTTCCTTCATTCATCCTCCCTCCCATACTAATGTTGGTATTTGATTCGGTCCCCGCGACATCTCCCATCAACGCCATCATCCTTCCCGTTTCACTGGCCCCAAAACCTCGGCATTATCCTCCACTTTCTCTTTCGTTCAATCCGCGTAGTCGGTGTCACCAAATCCCGTCCTCTTCACCTTTCCGACATCTCTGGGATCCACCCCTCCCCCTCTCCATCCGAACTGCTACCGGGTTGATCCGAGCACTTACCCTAACCCACCTGGACTACCGCATCGGCCTCCTCACTGATCTCCTGGCCTCCCGTCTCTCCTCGCTCTGGTCCTTACTTCGCTCTGCTGGCCCGATCGTCTTCCTAAAAAACACTTCGGTCCCCCATCTTCCCACTCCTTAAAAACCTGAAATGGCTGCCCACCCGCCTCCACGTCAAACGGAAACTCCCTGGGGTCGAAATGAAGGCGCTCGATCGGCTAGTCCCTTCCCACCTGACCTCAAGCTTCTCCTCAAGGACCTCCAGCGGTTGCCCATCCGCCTCGGCGTCAAACAGAAGCTCCTTACCGTCGGCTTTCGGGGACCCGATCGCCTTGCCCTCACCTCGCCGCTCTCCTGCTACGACCCGGCCCACGCGCTCCGTTCCTCCAACGCCAACCTACTCGCTGACCTCTCGCCCCCGTCCTCCCTCTGGCCCGGAGCTTCCTCTCCATATCCGACAAACGACGACTCTCCCCGCCTTCAAAGCCTTATGGAAGGCCCGTCTCCTCCAAGAGGCCTTCCCTGACTGAGCCTTCCTTTCCTCTTCTCCCACTCCCATCTGCGTCGCCCTGACTCGCTCCTTTTATTCACCGACCCCCCCCCGGCCCCACGCCGCTTACGTACACAGCCGTGATTTATCTATTTACATTAACGTCCGTCTCCCCCTCGAGACCGTCAGCTTGTTGCGGGCGGGGAATGTGTCTCTCATATCGCTGTGTGGCCCTCTCCCAACCGCGTAGTCGATAGATTCGATGGACTGATCGATTGATCACCCCTCCGATCTGATACAACCCAGCCGGCCCACTCTGCTCCTCTAACACCAACCTACTGAGAGAAGCAGCGTGGCTCGGTGGAAAGAGCCCGGGCTTGGGAGGCGGAGGTCACGGGTTCGGATCCCGGCTCCGCCACTTGTCAGCTGTGGGGCCGGGGGCACGTCACTTCACTTCTCTGGGCCCCCGTCACCTCATCTGGAAAATGGGGATGAAGACCGTGAGCCTCACGTGGGACAACCTGATGACCCTGTATCTCCCCCAGCGCTTAGAACAGCGCTCTGCACCGAGTAAGCGCTTAACAAATACCAACATTACCATTACTCACCGTACCTTGATCCTGTCGGCCTTTCCCATGACCCTCTGCCCATGTCCTCCCCTCTGGCCCGGACCTCACCTCCCCGCTCGTATCAGGCAGATCACCTCTCGCCCCACCTTCACAGTCCTACTAAAATGACACGGTCAACCAATGGCGTTTACTGAGCGTTTACTGTGTACAGAGCACTGTGCTAAGTGCTTGGGAGAGGACAGTACAATAGAGTCGGTATCGGTGGTCTCTGCCCACCACGAGCTGACGGACTAGATGGGGAGAGGGACGTTATAACAGATCACAGGCGGCTCTAAATTCGTAAGTGCTGTGAGCCTGGGGCCGGGGAGGGGGTGAATATCAAAATGCTTAAGGGAATCGGAGTCAAGCCCATAGGCGATGGTGCCTGTTAAGCGCTTACTATGTGCCAAGCACTGTTCTCAGCGCCGGGGTAGTGGAAAGAGCACGGGCTTTGGAGTCCGAGGTCATGGGTTCGAATCCCAGCTCTGCCACTTAATAATGTTGGTATTGGTTAAGCGCTTACTAGGTGCCGAGCGCTGTTCTGAGCGCTGGGGTAGACACGGGGGAATCAGGATGTCCCACGTGGGGCTCACGGTCTTAATCCCCATTTTACAGGTGAGGTAGCTGAGGCACCGAGAAGTGAAGTGACTCGCCCAAAGTCACACAGCTGACAAGTGGCCGAGCGGGGATTTGAACCCATGACCTCTGACTCCAAAGCCCATGCTCAGCTGTGTGACCGTGGGCAAGTCACTTCACTTCTCTGGGCCTCAGTTCCCTCATCTGTAAAATGGGGGTTAAGACCGTGAGCCCCACGTGGGACATCCCGATTCCCCTGTGTCGCCCCCAGCGCTCAGAACAACGCTCGGCACATAGTGAGCGCTTAACGAATACCAGCATTATTATTATGATTACAAGTCGGTCGGGTTGGACCCAGTCCCTGTCCCCCATGGGGCTCACAGTCTCAATCCCCATTTTACAGATGGGGGAACTGAGGCCCAGAGAAGGGAAGGGACCTGCCCAAGGTCACGCAGCAGACGTGGCGGAGCCGGGATCAGAACCCATGACCTTCTGACTCCCAGGCCCGTGCTCCATCCACTGAGCCACGCTGCTTCTCGACCAGGTGACTAAGCCCTCATTGATTTATATTAATGTCTGTCCCCCCCTCTAGACCGTAAGCTCGACTTGAGCAGGGAACGGCGTGCTCTCCCAAGCACGCAATAAACGCTCAATAAATTCGACTAATTAATTCTCCAATTCACCTTCCCTTCTACATTACCTGATGCACTTGGCTCTGTTATCCCTTAAACACTCTCCCCCACCCCCCACCCCGGCCCGGGCCACCCACAGAGAAGCAGCGTGGCGCCGTGGAAAGAGCCCGGGCTTGGGAGTCAGGGGTCATGGGTTCGAATCCCGGCTCTGCCACTGGGCAGCCGGGTGACTGTGGGCAAGTCATTTAACGTCTCTGCGCCTCAGTTCCCTCATCTGTAAAATGGGGGTGAAGGCTGTGAGTGAGCCCGGTTCTCCCCCAGCGCTTAGAACAGTGCTCTGCACACAGTAAGCGCTTAACAAATACCAACGTGATTATTATTAATTATTCGTTAAGCGTTTATTATGTATCAAGCACTGTTCTTAAGTACCGGGGTAGTTGCGAGATAATCAGGTTGGACCCAGTCCCTGTCCCCCACGGGGCTCACGGCCTTAAGTCGGAGGGAGGGGAACGCAATCCCCATTTTACAGATGAGTTAACCGAGGCACAGAGATGCTAAGGGGTTTGCTCAAGGTCACACAGCAGACAAGTGGCAGAGCCAGGATTAGAAGCCAGGTTCTCTGACTTCCCGGCCCGAGCTCCTTCTACCGGGCCACACTGCTTCTTATACTCCTTGATACTCACCTCACCCCACTCCCGGCCTCACGGCACCTGCGTACCTAACCTTATGCGCCCCATTCCCCTATCTGTAACTTACTTTAACGTTTCGCCACCTTGTCGAGACGGTGAGATCCTTGTCGTAATGATAATGTCGGTGTTCGTTAAGCGCTTACTATGTGCCGAGCACTGTTCGGGCGGATACGGGGTCCTCAGGTTGTCCCACGTGAGGCTCCCGGTCTTAATCCCCTTTTTCCGGATGAGGTCACCGAGGCCCAGAGAAGCGAAGCGACTCGCCCACAGTCACGCAGCTGACAAGCGGCGGAGCCGGGAGTCGAACCCATGACCTCCGACTCCCAAGCCCGGGCTCTTTCCCCTGAGCCACGCTGGCCCAAGGTCCGAGAGCAGGCACGCGGCGGAGCCGGGATTAGAACCCAGGCCCTTCTGACGCCCCGGCCCGTGCGCCACCCACTGAGCCGCGCCCCTTCTTCCCCACCCCCAACGGCTCCCCTTGATCTCACTCATTCGTTCGATCGCATCCGTTGAGCGCTTACTGCGTGCAGAGCGCTTGGGAAGCACAATTCGGCGACAGATGGAGACAATCCCTACCCGACAACGGGCTCACTCTCTAGAAGGGGGAGATGGACAACAAAACAAGTAATAATAATAATGCCGGTATTTGTTAAGCGCTTACTGTGTGCAGAGCACTGTTCTAAGCGCTGAGGTAGATACAGGGTAATCAAGTTGTCCCCCGTGAGGCTCACGGTTAATCCCCATTTTCCAGATGAGGGAACTGAGGCCCAGAGAAGTGAAGTGACTCGCCCACAGTCACATAGCTGACAAGTGGCGGAGCCGGGATTCGAACCCACGATCTCTGACTCCCAAGCTCGGGCTCTTTCCACCGAGCCACGCTGCGACAGGCAAGGAGATTTGCGACCTCCCAGTCCGGTGCCAAACGTCTGAAGATGCCGTGGGCTTGCCGGCCAAGGGGGTGAGAGGCCAGAGCAAGCCGCAGCCGGCAAAAATCGTGGTATCCGTTAAGCTCTTGCTACGTGCAAAGCACTGTTCTAAGCGCTGGGGGATACAAGGTGACCAGGTGGTCCCACGCGGGGCACACAGTTTTAATCCCCATTCGACAGATGAGGTAACTGAGGCACAGAGAAGTGAAGTGACTTGCCCGAGGTCACACCGCTGACTGGCGGCGAAGCCGGGATTAGAACCCGTGTCCTCTGACTCCCGAGCCCGCGCTCTTTCCACTGAGCCACGCTGCTTCCCCTAAAAGAGAGGTCGCTCACCCCCGAGGAGTCTGTACATCCCCTTCAAGAAGTGCCACGCGTACACACGTCGCCCACCCCTTCGGCTCAGCAGAAGGAGCCCACGAATATCGGAAGATCCGGTCGAAACGCCGAGAGGAGCAACCAAACCGAAATGTCCACCTTCTCTGCCTACTGTCTGTCACCCATCATTCTTATATATTATTTCTTGTCAGCTGTGTGACTGTGGGCAAGTCACTTCACTTCTCTGTGCCTCAGTTACCTCATCTGTTAAATGGGGATTAAGACTGTGAGCCCCACGTGGGCCAAGCTGATTCCCCTGTATATCCCAGCGCTTAGAACGGTGCTCCGCACATAGTGAGCGCTTAATAAATACCGCCATTACTGTATCATTACTTTAGCAACACGGTCACCTAGCAGCGACGCTCCCGTTTTCTCTCCCGCTTCGCCTCCCATCTCTCTGACCGCTCCTTCTCGGGCTCCTTCGCCTCCCACCCCCAACTGCGGACGTCCCTCAGGGTTCAGAAGCAGCGTGGCTCAGTGGAAAGAGCCCGGGCTTCGGAGTCAGAGGGTCATGGGTTCGACTCCCGGCTCTGCCGCTCGTCAGCTGTGTGACCGTGGGCGAGTCGCTTCACTTCTCTGGGCCTCAGTTACCTCATCTGGAAAATGGGGATTAACCGGGAGCCTCACGTGGGACGACCCGATGACCCTGGATCTCCCCCAGCGCTTAGAACAGTGCTCTGCACATAGTAAGCGCTTAACACGTACCAACGTTATTATTCAGCTCTGCATCCCCTCTAGTTCTCCCTCGACACCCTTGGACTACTCACTGGCTCTTCGCTGGTTGCCCTCCCACCTCCGTATCAAACGGAAACTCCTGATCATCGGCTTTAAGGCACCCGATCCCCCTCCCCTCCTACCTCCCTCCCCGATCTCCCGCTACGACCCGGCCCGCACGCTTCGCCCCGTACCGCGTCTCGTCCGTCTCGCCGCCGACCCCTCGCCCACGTCCTCCTGGCCGGGAACTCCCTCCCCCTTTACGTCCGACGGATCGCCGCTCTCCCCGCCTCCGAAGCCCTACTAAGATCACATCTCTTCCAAGAGGCCTTCCGAGGGAACCCCCATCTCTCCTCGTGTAATAACGGTATTTGTTAAGCGCTTACTATGTGCGGAGCACTGTTCTAAGCGCCGGGGGAGATCCAGGCTAATCAGGGGGTCCCACGGGAGGCTCACAGTCTTCATTCATTCCCATTTTCCAGACGAGGTCACTGAGGCCCAGAGAAGCGAAGTGACTTGCCCACAGTCAGCTGACGAGCGGCAGAGCCGGGATTCGAACCCATGATCTCCGACTCCCAAGTCCGGGCTCTTTCCACTGAGCCACGCTGCCCAATAACGTTGGCATTTGTTAAGCGCTTACTATGTGCAGAGCACTGTTCTAAGCGCTGGGGGAGATACAGGGTCATCAGGTCGTCCCACGTGAGGCTCACAATCTTAATCCCCACTTTCCAGATGAGGCGACTGAGGCCCAGGGAAGTGAAGTGACTCGCCCACAGTCCCACAGCTGACGAGTGGCAGAGCCGGGATCCGAACCCATGACCTCCGCCTCCCAAGCCCGGGCTCTTTCCACTGAGCCACGCTGCTTCTCTCTCCCTTCTGCGTCGCCTGCGCGCTTGGGTCTGGATGCCTTCGAGCACTTGTTACTTACCCCACCCTCAGCTCCCCAGGGCTCACATCTACATCCGTAACTTATTTTCACGTCTCTCTCCTCCTGTACGCCGTAAGCCTCTGGTGGGGAGGGATGGCGTCGTCTACCAACTCTGTGGCGTCGTACTTCCCCAGGCGCTTAGTGTCCGCTCTGCACGCACCGCGCACTCGGTCGATACCGTGGACCGACTGACTGATTTTCTAGGAACGGCTCGACTGTAAGATCCACGGGTTCCCCGGGCAACGCTAAATGACCGGGGGGGGGGGGGGAATCCAAGATGACATCGAGCGCACTGTTCCTTCAAGCGCCCTGGCGCTACGGTTGCAAAGACAATCCCGGGGTGGACGGACTGGGGTGCTCTCTGCTCTTCATCATCATCTCTATCCCTTTTACGTCCTTAACTTTCCCTCCGGTGGACGAGGCTGGACGTCCCGTCTTTCTATAGAGCCCAAACCATCTTGAGCGGAGTCTGTTGACAGAGAGACAGAGACGAGGGACAGAGAGAACACACAGGCGATGGTGGAAGGCTCAAGAAGGTCAGGATACATAACCACGATAAGAATAACAACGGCGATATCTGTGAACCGCTTTCTCTGGGTCAAGCGCTGTGCTGAGTGCTGGGGTTAGAGACGGGGTAATCGGGTCCCGCGTGCGGCTCGGAGACGAAGTAGAAGGGAGAACGAGGACCGAGTCCCCATTTTGCAGCCGAGGGAACTGAGGCACAGAGAAGTGAACTGACTCGCCCGAGGCCAC
Organism: Ornithorhynchus anatinus; assembly: GCF_004115215.2. Classification (NCBI taxonomy): domain Eukaryota; kingdom Metazoa; phylum Chordata; class Mammalia; order Monotremata; family Ornithorhynchidae; genus Ornithorhynchus; species Ornithorhynchus anatinus. The sequence continues at coordinate 108,744,015 of NC_041749.1, read as the reverse complement.
GGAGCAGACAAGCGGTGGAGTCGGGATCGGAACTCAGGGCCTCTGACTCCCGGGCTCTTTTCCCCCCTCGGCTACCAGAGGGAAAGTTGAGGACGGAGAAGGGACGGCGAGGGGCGCTGGATGGCGAAGGAGCGGCGTGGCTCAGTGGAAAGAGCCCGGGAGTCCGAGGTCGTGGGTTCCGATCCCGGCCCCGCCACTTGTCTGCCGTGTGACCTTGGGCAAGTCACTTCACTTCTCTGCGCCTCAGTGACCTCATCTGGGATTCAACAACGTGAGCCCCACGCGGGGCAATCTGATTACCCTGTGTCTACCCCAGCGCTCAGCACAGTGCTCTGCGCATAGTAAGCGCTTTACAAACACCAAAATTATCACCACCATGACGACGAAGAGCCAGGGGTGAGCAGCGGTCAGGAGACGAGAGATGAGAGCGGGGTAATTCGCGATCGCCGTCCCGCGCCGCCCGCCGCCGTTCCGAGCGCCGGGGCGGATACGAGGCGATCGGGCCGGACGCGGTCCCTGTCTCACCTGGGGCCCCCAGTCTAAGCGGGAGGGAGGATGGGGACCGAACCCCCCGTTCTACGGCCGAGGAAACCGAGGCCCGGGAGAGTGAAGTGACTCACCCGAGGTCACCCGGCCGGTAAGCGGCGGAGCCGGCGGGTCAGCCTGGGAGGAGCGAAGACTGGGTAGGGGAGAAGGGAGTGGGTGGGTAAGCGGCAGCCAGCCGGAGGACAGTCTCGAAGACAATAGTCTGCTCCCACCCTTCCTCCCCCACCCGACCGCGGTCCAGTAGGGGTCAGCGGGAGAGTGGACATGGTGGACTCCGGCCCGCCCCGTACCCCCCAGAGCCCCTCTCCCTCTGTCTGCCCTCCCCCCGTCCCGGCCCCCAGAACAACACTGCCTTCCAGAGGGCCCCGATCTGGAGGCCGGAGGTGGGCAGCGGTTGGCCAGCGGGCAAGGAGAGGTCGGGCCCGGTGGACAGACTCCCCAGAGCAGCAGACGGCCGGTCCCGACTCCCAGCGTCCCGTCCCACCCCCCGACCGGCCCTACGGACTCCCGACATCCTGTCCCGGTTGGCCTGGCCACCCCCCCGCATCCTGCTGCAGTCCCCCGGGCTCCCGACATCCTGTCCCAGCCCATTCCAGACCCCCACGTCCCACCCACCCCCCCCACACCGCACATCCTGAGCCAACCCCCTCGGACCCCCGACATCCTGTCCCAATCGCCCTCCTCTTCCTCCCCTCTCCCCATCCTCCCGGCCCACGCTCCCCCTCCTCCCCACCCGCGTCCACCACATCCTGTCCAGACGGGATTGATCGTAATGCATCGCCGGAGGGTCTAATGGTAGTGAACGAAAGGGATGCTGGGGCTCACGTGAGCAACGGCTCCGAACGTGGAACGGAAACTCCCGCGGAGCTCCGAGGTGCCGGGGCGATGGGCTACGATTATTGAGATAGACATTCGATCATTTATCCAGCATTCCCGCTCGATTCGCGCTGCGGCCTGGTGGCGAAAGCCCCGGGCCCGGGAGTCGGAGGACTTGGGTTCCAATCCCGATTCTGCCCCCCGTCTGCCGTGTGGCCTGGGGCGAGTCGTTTCACTGCTCTGGGCCTCAGTTTCCTCATCTGGAAAATGTCCTCCCTCCTACTTAGACGGTGAGCCCCACGGGGGACCCGATTATCTGACATCTGTCCCGGCGCTCGGTACACCGCTTGGCACAGAGTAAGCGCTTAACCAAAGGCACAGTGTTTATGATATATTTGTACTACTTCCTGTTATACCTTTGTTCTTGAAACTCCTCCTGGATCACCACTCGGCACACATCTCTCCACTCCTCCAGAACTTCCGAAGACCGTGCTAGTCCTGTCCTGCCTCCATGACCACGTCAGCCTCCTCGCTCTTCTCTCTACCTCCGGCCTCTCCCCTCTTCGGTCCACGCTCCGGTCCCCTGCCCAGATCGTTTTTCTGAAACGGTGTCCTGCACCCGTCCCCACGGCTCCTCGAAAACCTCTGATGGCTATCCATTCCCCACTGCATCGAGTAGAAAGTCCTGACCGTTGGCTTCAAGACTCTCCACCCTCTTGCCCTCCTACCGGGAGTCAGAGGTCGTGGGTTCTAATCCCGGCTCCGCCACCTGTCAGAGTCACTTAACCTCTCTGTGCCTCAGTTCCCTCATCTGTCAAATGGGGATTAAAACTGTGAGCCCCACGTGGGACAACCTGATCACCCTGTATCTCCCCCAGCGCTTAGAACAGTGCGCTGCACACAGTAAGCGCTTAACAAATACCGACATTATTATTATTATTACTTACCCACTCTCTTCGCCCACTCACCCCCCAGCTCGTACTCTTCCCTCCCCTCAAGCTCCCCTTCTAACGGTACCTTGCTCTTGACTCTCCCACCTCTGACCCCTTTCCTCACACCGTCTCCCCGGCCTAGAACTCATCCCCCCCCCCCGCAAATCCGCCCGACGACAGTTCTACCAAACATCAAAGTCCTCCAAGATCCCCACCTCCTCCAGGGAGCCTTCCCCCATTAATTCGCGATACCCGCGATCACACCCACCCAGCAAGCAGCCTTAGCAGAGAGTGTGAGCTGGCTTGAGAGAAGGGGAGGAGGGTGGTGGTGGGGGGGGGGGGGGTAGAATCAGTCGTGATAGGGAAGTGAGGTGGAGGATTTTAGAGAGAAGAGGAGAAATTCAGTTCGGGACACGTTGAGGATGTCAGGGGGACATCCGATTAGACTGTAAGCCCGTCAAAGGGCAGGGACCGTCTCTATCTGTTGCCGATTTGTCCATTCCAAGCGCTTAGTACAGTGCTCTGCACATAGTAAGCGCTCAATAAATACTATTGAATGAATCCCCATAGAGATGTACTGCATACAGAGCACTGTATTAAGCACTTGGGGGAGCGCCGCAGAATTAGTAGACAGCATCCCCGTCCTCAAGGAGTTTACAATCTAGTGGAGGAGACGGACACTAAAATAAACGAAAGATAGGAAGAAGCGATCGAGTACGTAAGAGCACAGGGCTCTGCACACAGTCAGCGCTCGATAAATACAATCGAATGAATGACTATGGACGGAAGTGGTAAGGGGTCTCTGGGTGGTGCAAAAGGGCTGCGATGGCACTGAGGGTAGAGGGTGGGAGATTAGGCAGTTCCAGCGCTTAGAACGGTGCTCTGCGCGTGGTAAGCGCTTAATAATAATGTCGGTATTTGTTAAGCGCTCACTACGTGCAGAGCACCGTTCTAAGCGCTGGGGGAGACACAGGGGAATCAGGTCGTCCCACGTGAGGCTCACAGTTAATCCCCATTTTACAGATGAGGTGACTGAGGCACAGACAAGTTAAGTGACTTGCCCACAGTCACGCAGCTGACAAGTGGCAGAGCCGGGAGTCGAACTCATGACCTCTGACTCTGAAGCCCAGGCTCTTTTCCACTGAGCCACCCCGCTTCCCATTCGCTTAACAAATGCCATCATCATCGTCATTATTATATTCAGCTATTTCATCCCGATATACTACTTCCTGCTCTGTCCTTATTCTTTTGCCTGCTCCTGCTATTTGTCTATCACTTGGGGCCGTCTTTCCCTTGAAATTGTAAACTCTTTGAGGGCAGGGAGCCCGTATCTTGCTTCTCTTGTGCTCTCCCAAATCATGAATACAGTGCTTAGCACTCAGTAGGCTCTCAGTGAACCCCTCGGATGGAGTTCACTCATTCAATAGTGTTTACTGAGCACTTACTATGTGCAGAGCACTGTACTAAGCGCTTGGAATGGACAAATCGGCAACAGATAGAGACGGTCCCTGCCCTTTGACGGGCTTACGGTCTAATCGGGGGAGACGGACAGACGAGAACGATGGCGATAAACAGAATCGAGGGGAAGAACGTCTCATTAAAACAATAGCAAATAAATAGAATCGAGGTGATGTACATCTCATGAACAAAATAAATAGGGTGATGAAGATATATACAGTTGAGCGGACGGGTACGGTGCTGAGGGGAGGGGAAGGGAGAGGGGGAGGAGCAGAGGGAAAGGGGGGAGAAGGGGTTTAGCTGTGGAGAGGCGAAGAGGTGAGGGGGTGGTAGAGGGAGCAGAGGGAGAAGGGGAGCTCAGTCTGCGAAGGCCTCTTGGAGGAGGTGAGCTTTAAGCAGGGTTTTGAAGAGGGGAAGAGAACGAGTTTGGCGGAGGTGAGGAGGGAGGGCGTTCCGGGACCGCGGGAGGACGTGGCCCCGGGGGGTCGACGGCGGGAGAGGCGAGAACGGGGGACGGCGAGGAGGCGGGCGGCGGAGGAGCGGAGCGTGCGGGGTGGGCGGTGGAAAGAGAGAAGGGAGGAGAGTTAGGAGGGGGCAAGGTGATGGAGAGCCTCAAAGCCTAGAGTGAGAAGTTTTTGTTTCGTGCGGAGGTCGATGGGCAACCGCTGGAGGTTTTTAAGAAGGGGAGTGACGTGCCCAGACCGTTTCTGCGGGAAGATGAGCCGGGCGGCGGAGTGAAGGATAGACCGGAGCGGGGAGAGAGAGGAGGAAGGGAGATCGGAGAGCAGGCTGACACAGTAATCTAGCCGGGATATAACGAGAGCCCGTACCGGTAAGGTAGCCGTTTGGGTGGAGAGGAAAGGGCGGATCTTGGCGATATTATAAAGGTGAGACCGGCAGGTCTCGGTGACGGATGGGATGCGTGGGGTGAACGAGAGAGCCGAGTCAAAGATGACACCGAGGTCGCGGGCCCGAGAGACGGGAAGGATGGCCGTACCGTCCACGGTGATAGGGAAGTCAGGGAGAGGACCGGGCTTGGGAGGGAAGATGAGGAGCTCAGTTTTGATCATGTTGAGTTTTAGGTGGCGGGCGGACATCCAGGTAGAGACGTCCCGGAGGCGGGAGGAGATGCGAGCCCGAAGGGAGGGGGAGAGGACGGGGCAGAGACCCGTGAGCCAGCAAAACCGAGAAGTGCCAGATCTGAACCCTCTCACGCCCCGGTACAGACGAAGCCCTGCAGACGCCCTCCCTTTCCCTTGACAAGAAGCTACCCGCAAGGCTTCCTTAGGGTCAGGCTTCCCTGCCCCCTATCATCTGCAAGTTTAAATATCAGCAGTAATAAGCTTCAGCAATTCTGGACTATGACTTTGCTGGGAAAATGACCTGCTGGAAAATGACCCAGTTCTGGCAAGGGTGATGAAGGGATATGGAAATTGGATGCCAACGGCAATATAGATGTATATGTATGTTTTTCTGGCATTCGTTAAGCACCTGCTATGTGCCAGGCACCGTACTAGGCGCCGGGGTTGATACAAGCTAATCGGGTTGGACCCAGTCCCTGTCCCGCACAGGGCTCACGGTCTCAATGCCCATTTTACAGAGGAGGTAACTGAGGCCCAGAGAAATGGAGTGACTTGCCCGAGGTCACCCAACAGACAAGTGGCAGAGCTGGGATTAGAACCATCTAACAGTCCCTGTCTGCTGGCTAACCTTGGGCAAGTCACTTCACTTCTCTGGGCCTCGGTTACCTCATCTGTAAAATGGGGCAGGGGTAGAAACTGTTGGGGTTTGAGGCCAGGACCCAGAGGGTCTCAAGAGATGGGTCTGTGGGGCTGGGCCGGGGGAAGCCCGCTTTTTTGCCTTTCAGTCTCTGTCTCTCTGTCTTATATATGTATATGAAGGTATTTGTTAAGCGCTTACTATGCGCAGAGCACTGTTCTAAGCGCTGGGGGAGATACAGGGTAATCAGGTTGTCCCACGTGAGGCTCACAGTTAATCCCCATTTTACAGACGAGGTGACTGAGGCACAGAGAAGTTAAGTGACTTGCCCACAGTCACACAGCTGACAAGTGGCAGAGCCGGGAGTCGAACCCATGACCTCTGACTCCGAAGCCCGGGCTCTTTCCACTGCTCCACGCTGCATCTCTCTCTGATTCTTCTGTCTCTTTATCAGTCCTGGTCTATCTCTGTCTCAACATCTCTGCCTATTTTGGGGGATCTCTGTCTCTCTCTCTCTCTCTGCCTCTTTCTTTGTCTTTCTGTCGGTAACCTTCACTCCCAACTCTGTGCTCATTAAGGGCAAGTTTTATTGTGCAGAAACATTCCCAGCAAAGCGCAATTAAATATCCACCATGATCCAAAAGCACAAGCTGTACCTGAGGGTGAGTCATCAGGGGTGGGGGAGAGGAAAAAAACGAAGGTGGAGGAGACAGAGACACGGAGACAGAGTGAGAAAGTAAAGGAAAGAAAGGAGGGAAGAAAGAAGGAAAGGAAGAAAGACAGAAAAAGGAAGGAATGAAGGAGGGAAGGAAGGAAGGAAGGAAGGAAGGAAGGAAGGAAGGAAGGAAGGAAGGAAGGAAGGAAGGAAGGAAGGAAGGAAGGAAGGAAGGAAGGAAGGAAGGAAGGAAGGAAGGAAGGAAGGAAGGAAGGAAGGAAGGAAGGAAGGAAGGAAGGAAGGAAAAGAGAGAGAGAGAAAACCCAAGCCATCGCTTTTACTGAACGTTGACTGCGTGCAGAGCACTGTGGAATACACCGTAACGGAGTTGGTAGACGTGTTCCCTGCCCACCACAAGCTTAGAGAAGCAGCGTGGCTCGGTGGAAAGAGCCCGGGCCTAGGAGTCGGAGGTCATGGGTTCTAATCCCGGCCCCGCCACCTGTCAGCTGTGTGACTTTGGGCAAGTCACGTCACTTCTCGGTGCCTCAGTTCCCTCCTCTGTACAATGGGGATGAAGACCGTGAGCCTCACGTGGGACAACCTGATGACCCTGTATCTACCCCGGCGCTTAGAACAGTGCTCGGCACGTAGTAAGCGCTTAACAGATACCAACATTAGTATTATTAGAGAAACATACAGTCTAGAGGGAGAGAAAAAAGAAAAAGACAGAGAAAGCGAGAAAGAGAAAGAAGAGAGAAAAAAAGAAAGAGAAAAAGAATCACTCCAGGCTCCCCGTCGCCAGGATGGCAATCAATCAGTGGTATTTATCGAGCATTTATTCTGCACTGGACCAAACGCTAAGCACTGAACTAAGGATAATGCAGTGGCCATATCCCTGCCCTAATCCCTCCAGTTTCCTGGGGGCTGGGCCTGGAGCTGGGGCAGGACTGGGATAGGGCATTGGGAAGGGCAGGGGCGGGGAGAGAAGAGCACGGGCTTGGGAGTCAGAGCTCATGGGTTCGAATCCCAGCTCTGCCACTTGTCAGCTGTGTGACGGTGGGCAAGTCACTTCACTTCTCTGGGCCTCAGCGACCTCCTCTGTAAAATGGAGATGAAGACTGTGAGCCTCACGTGGGACAACCTGATTACCCTGTATCCACCCCAGCGCTTAGAACGGTGCTTGGCACATAGTAGTTCTTCCCCTTGATTCTATTTATTGCCATCGTTCTTGTCTGTCCGTCTCCCCCGATTAGACCGTAAGCCCGTCAAAGGGCAGGGACTGTATCTGTTGCCGATTTGTCCATTCCAAGCGCTTAGTACAGTGCTCTGCACATAGTAAGCGCTCAGTAAATACTATTGAATGAATGAATGAGTCGTAAGTGCTTAACAAATACCAACATTAAAGAGAGAGAGAATGACCACGAGGGTCAGCGACAGAGAGGCAGAGGGAGACAGGGGTGCAGAGAGGAAGGTCAAGAGAGTCAGAGATAGAAAGATGGAGCTAGAAAGAGAGAGGGGGAGGCACAGGGAGATCGAGACAGAGGCAGAGACGGGGCTTCTCTCCTCCCTGCTGTTCAATCCTCGTGGCCTGTGGGTCAGAGCCGGGGCTCAAATCCTTGCTGTATCCCTGGCCGGCTATTTGACCTTGGGGAAGTGACTCGACCTCTCTGTGCCTCAGAAATTGATTCTTTCCAAAAGAGAAAGAACAGCAAGAACTGAACCTGAGAGAGATCCTGCAGGTCTGAACACTTTAGGCCTGGGGCAATGACATCATACTGGGTTGGGAGCTAAGGTTCATGACTCAGAACGGGGACTGCGGAGTCGGAGTCGGCACTGTTGGAGGAGTAACTGGAGTAATAGTAATAACAATGTTGCTATTTGTTAAGCGCTTACTATGTGCCGAGCACTGTTCTAAGCCCTGGGGTAGATACAGGGTAATCAGGTCGCCCCACGTGAGGCTCACAGCCTTAATCCCCATTTTCCAGATGAGGTAACCGAGGCACCGAGAAGTTAAGTGACTTGCCCCAAGTCACAGAGCTGACAGGTGGCGGAGCCGGGATTAGAACCCATGACCTCTGACTCCTAAGCCTGTGCTCTTTCCACTGAGCCACGTTGCTTCTCTGGTGGAGGGGAGGGTAATAGTATTCATTCATTCATTCAGTCAGTCGTATTTATTGAGCGCTTACTGTGTGCAGAGCACTGTACTAGGCGCTTGGAAAGTACAATTCAGCAACAGAGACAATCCTTGCCCACAGCGGCCTCACAGTCTAGAAGGGGGGGAGATGGACATCGAAAGAAGTAAACGGGCATCAGTGGCATCATTATAAATAAATAGAATGAGAGATTTGTACACATCATTAATAAAAATAGAATTATAATTATAAATATATACCTAGATACACAAGTGCCGTGGGGCGGGGAGGGGGGGTAGAGCAGAGGGAGCGAGTCGGGGCGATGGGGAAGGGGAGCAGAGGAAAGGGGGGGGCCTCAGTCTGGGAAGGCCTCCTGGAGGAGGTGAGCCTTCAGGAGGGCTTTGGAGGGGGGAAGTGTCAGTAGCGGTAATAGTAGCAGCAGTAAGAATAATCGTGGTATTTGTTAAGCGCTTACTACGTGCCGGGCACTGTGCTAAGCGCTGGAGTGGATACAAGCCAATCGGGTTGGACGGAGTCCCTGTCCCACAAGTCTCGGTCACGGTCTCGATCCCCCTTTGACAGGGGAGGTAACCGAGACCCAGATAAGTGAAGTGACTTGCCCAAGGTCACACACACGGCAGACAAGCGGCGGAGCCGGGATTAGAACCGATGACCTGTCAGGCCGGTCCTCTAGCCACAAGGCTCCAGTAGTATGTGCGGCTCAGTGGCAAGAGCCCGGGCTGGGGAGTCGGAGGTCGTGGGTTCTAATCCCGGCTCCGCCGCTTGTCAGCTGTGTGACCTTGGGCAAGTCATTTCACTTCTCTGGGCCTCAGTTCCCTCATCTGGAAAATGGGGATGAACACCGTGAGCCCCACGTGGGGCGGCCTGACCACCTCGTATCTACCCCGGCGCTTAGAACGGTGCTTGGCACATAATAAGCGCTTGACGAATACCAACATTGTTATTAGTAATGCGTGGCTCCGTGGCAAGAGCCCGGGCTTGGGAGTCAGAGGTCGTGGGTTCTAATCCCGGCTCCGCCGCTTGTCAGCTGGGTGACCTTGGGCAAGTCACTTCCCTTCTCTGGGCCTCAGTTTCCCTCATTTGGAAAAACGGGGATGAAGACTGGGAGCTCCACATGGGACAACCTGATGACCTTGTATCCGCCCCAGCGCTTAGAAAAGTGCTCGGCACATAGTAAGCGCTTAACAAATACCACCATTATTAGTAGTAGAAGTAGAAACAACGGTAGCAGCAGCATTTATTGAGCTGCCATTTGACGTTCGTTCATTCATTCATTCAGTCGTATTTATCGAGCGCTTACTCTGTGCAGAGCACTGGACTAAGCGCTTGGAGTGGACAATCGGGCAACAGATAGAGACCGTCCCTGCCCGACGACGGGCTCACAGCCTCAACGGGGGAGACAGACGGCAGAGCAAGAGAGAACAAAACCAGACATCATCATCAAGCTAAATAGAAGCAAGGAGGAATACACCTCATTAACAAAATAAATAGGGTAATAATAATAATAATGTTGGTATTTATTAAGCGCTTACTATGTGCAGAGCACTGTTCTAAGCGCTGGGATATACGGGGTAATCAGGTTGTCCCACGTGAGGCTCACAGTCTTAATCCCCATTTCACAGACGAGGTAACTGAGGCACAGAGAAGTTAAGTGACTTGCCCACAGTCACACAGCTGACAAGAAATAATATATAATAATAATAATGATGTTGGTATTTGTTAAGCGCTTACTATGTGCACAGCACTGTTTTAAGCGCTGGGGTAGATACAGGGTGATCAGGTTGTCCCACGTGAGGCTCACAGTCTTAATCCCCATTTTACAGATGAGGTAACTGAGGCACAGAGAAGTGAAGGGACTTGCCCACAGTCACACAGCTGACAATAATATATAATAATAATAATGATGTTGGTATTTGTTAAGCGCTTACTATGTGCACAGCACTGTTCTAAAGGGCTGGGGTAGATACAGGGTAATCAGGTTGTCCCACGTGAGGCTCACAGTCTTAATCCCCATTTTACAGATGCAAATGAGCACAGGGCTGAGGGGAGGGGAAGCAGAGGGAAAGGGGCGATGCTCTTTCCTCCGTACGTACTCGTATGCACACGCCGACACCCGTCCACCGCCGCGCACACGTACTGCCGTCCCACACCCAGAAGCTCGCCCGCTTGCTCACGCCAGAGTCAGTAAGTGGGCGAGGCGATTGCCTCGGGGGGCACCATCAGCAGCCGGGGGAGGAGGGGATGGCCACCAGATGGCAGGGCAAGGCCTCAGGGCAAATGCCCTAGTTGGAAAGGGTGCAAATTCAAGGGCAAAGGTGACCCAGAAGGGAGTGGGAGAAGAGGAATGAGGGCTTAGTCAGGGAAGGCTTCTCGGAGGAGCTGTGCTTTTCATTAATTCATTCAATAGTATTCATTGAGCGCTTACTATGTGCAGAGCACTGTACTAAGCGCTTGGAATGTACAATTCCGCAACAGAGACAATCCCTGCCCAACAACTGGCTCAAAGTCTAGGCCAGGGAGTTAGAACGATGTGGGTTCCGATCCCAACTCTGCCACCTGTCCGCTGTGACACCTCAGGCGAGCCACTTCGCTTCTCCGGGCCTCAGTTCCCTCATCTGGAAAATGGGGATGAAACCGTGAGCCCCACGTGGGACAGGGACTGCGTCCGACCCGACTAGCTTCTATCTATCCCAGTGTTTAGTATAGTGCCGGGCACAGAGTAAGCACTTAATACCAAAAAAACCCCCAAAAACGAAAGAAAGAAACAAGGCTCTGAAAGTGGGGAGAGTGATCGTCTTTTGGCTATTAAGAGGGAGGACGTTCCAGGCCAGAGGCAGGACGTGAGCGAGAGGCCGGCGGCGAGAGAGACAAGATCCACGTATAGTGAGTAGGTTGGCGTAAGAGGAGCGAAGTGTGCCGGATGGGTTGCGGTAGGGAATCGGGGAGGTAACGTAGTTTGAGGTTAGGTTTGAGGTGTCGGCGGGCTGTCCGAGTAGAGATGTCCTGAAGAGAGGAGGGAAGGCAAGACTGCAGAAAAGGAGAGAGATCAGGGCTGGAGATGGAGATTTGGGAATCTTCTGCATAGGGATGGTTGTTGAAGCCACTGGAATGAAGTGGCTTGAAGTGGAATGAAGTGGAATGAAGCCACTGGCAGTCACCCCCCCTTCTGCCTCCCCCCCCAACCCTCTCCCCTACTTTCCCATCTTTCCCTGCAGTATCCTCAGAGGAGATCTCCTCCCTCCTCGCAAGTGCCACCCCCTCCACCTGTGCTTCGGACCCCATTCCCGCTCACCTTATAAAAACCATCGCCCCTTCCCCCTCCCCTCCTTAACTTCTATCTTTAACCGCTCACTCTCCAATGGCTTCTTCCCCTCTGCCTCCAAACATGCCCACATCTCCCCCATCCTAAAAAAACCCTCTCTCGACCCCGCCTCCCCTTTCAGTTATCGCCCTATCTCCCTACTACCCTTCCTTTCCAAGCTCCTGGAACGAGTCGTCTACACTCGCTGCTTAGAATTCCTTAACTCCCTTAACTCGGACCCCCTCCGATCTGGCTTCCGTCCCCTCCACTCTACCGAGACTGCTCTAAGGTCACCCGTGACCTCCTTCTTGCCAAATCCAATGGCTCCTACTCTATCCTAATCCTCCTCGACCTCTCAGCTGCCTTTGACACTGCTGACCATCCCCTCCTCCTCCCCACCTTATCTCACCTTGGCTTCACGGACTCCGTCCTCTCCCGGTTCTCCTCTTATCTTTCTGGCCGTTCATTCTCGGTCTCCTTCGCGGGCTCCTCCTCCCCCTCCCATCCTCTAACTGTAGGAGTTCCTCAAGGGTCAGTTCTCGGCCCTCTTCTGTTCTCCATCTACACTCACTCCCCTGGTGAACTCGTTCGCTCTCACAGCTTCAACTCTCATCTCTATGCGGATGACACACAGATCTACATCTCTGCCCCGTCCTCTCCCCGTCCCTTCAGGCTCGTTTCTCCTCCTGCTTCCGGGACGTCTCTACCTGGATGTCTGCCCGCCACCTCAACTCAACATATCCAAAACTGAGGTCCTTATCTTCCCTCCCAAGCCCTGTCCTCTCCCTGACTTCCCTATCCCCGTGGACGGTACGACCATCCTTCCCGTCTCTCAAGCCCGCGACCTCGTTGTCATCCTTGACTCGGCTCTCTCGTTCACCCCACACGTCCGATCCGTCACCGAGACCTGCCGGTCTCACCTTTATAATATCGCGAAGATCCACCCTTTCCTCTCCACCCAAACGGCTACCTTACTGGTACGGGCTCTCGTAATATCCCGGCTAGACTACTGTGTCAGCCTTCTCTATGATCTCCCTTCCTCCCGTCTCTCCCCGCTCCAGTCTATTCTTCATTCCACTGCCCGGATCATCTTCCTGCAGAAACGCTCTGGGAATGTCACTCCCCTTCTTAAAAACCTCCAGCGGTTGCCTATCAACCTCTGCACGAAACAAAAACTTTTCACTCTAGGCTACAAGGCTCTCCATCACCTTGCCCCCTCCTACCTCTCCTCCCTTCTTTCTACCGCCCACCCCGCATGCTCCGCTCCTCTGCCGCCCACCTCCTCACCGTCCCCCGTTCTCACCTATCCCACCGTCGACCCCCGGGCCACGTCCTCCCGCTGTCCTGGAATGCCCTCCCTCCTCACCTCCACCAAACTAATTCTCTTCCCGTCTTCAAAACCCTACTAAGAGCTCACCTCCTCCAAGAGGATTTCCCAGACTGAGCTTCCCCTTTTTCCCTCTGCTGCCTCTCTGCCCCCCCCCTTCACTTCCCCTCAGCTAAGCCCCCTTTTCCCCCTTTCCCTCTGCTCCCTTCCCCTCCTCTCAGCACTGTGCTCATCTGCTCATTTGTATGTATTTTTATTACCCTATTTATTTTAATGAGATGTACATCCCCTTGATTCTATTTATTGCTATTGTTTTTGTCTGTCTCCCCCGATTAGACTGTAAGCCCATCAATGGGCAGGGATTGTCTCTATCTGTTGCCGAATTGTACATTCCAAGCGCTTAGTACAGTGCTCTGCACATAGTAAGCGCTCAATAAATACTATTGGATGAATGAATGAGTCCTCCAACGGAGGGGGTGTAGATAATAATATTAATAATACTATGGCATTTAAGTGCTTATTATGTGCCACTACTAAGTGCTGGGGTAGATACGAGCAAATCAGGTTGGATACAGTCCCTGTCCCGCATGGGGCTCACAGTTCATTCATTCATTCATTCAATAGTATTTATTGAGCGCTTACTATGTGCAGAGCACTGTACTAAGCGCTTGGAATGTACAAGTCGGCAACAGATAGAGACAGTCCCTGCCCTTCGACGGGCTTACGGTCTAATCGGGGGAGACGGGCAGACAAGAACGATGGCAATAAATAGAGTCGAGGGGAAGAACATCTCATTAAAACAATGGCAAATAAATAGAATCAGGGTGATGTACATCTCATTAAACCAAATAAATAGGGTGATGAAGATATATACAGTTGAGCGGACGAGTACAGTGCTGAGGGGATGGGACGGGAGGGGGAGGAGCAGAGGGAAAGGGGGGAGAAGAGGGTTTAGCTGCGGAGAGGTGAAGGGGGGGTAGAGGGAGCAGAGGGAAAAGGGGGGAGCTCAGTCTGGGAAGGCCTCTTGGAGGAAGTGAGCTTTAAGTAGGGATTTGAAGAGGGGAAGAGAATTAGATTGGCAGAGGTGAGGAGGGAGGGCGTTGCGGGACCGCGGGAGGACGTGGCCCGGGGGTCGACGGCGGGATAGGCGAGACCGGGGGAAGGTGAGGAGGTGGGCGGCAGAGGAGCGGAGCGTGCGGGGTGGGCCGTGGAAAGAGAGAAGGGAGGAGAGGTAGGAAGGGGCAAGGTGATGGAGAGCCTCGAAGCCTAGAGTGAGAAGTTTTTGTTTCGTGCGGAGGTCGATGGGCAACCGCTGGAGGTTTTTAAGAAGGGGAGTGACAGGCCCAGAGCGTTTCTGCGGGAAGATGAGCCGGGCGGCGGAGTGAAGGATAGACTGGAGCGGGGCGAGAGAGGAGGAAGGGAGATCGGAGAGCAGGCGGACACAGTAGTCTAGCCGGGATATTACGAGAGCCTGTAGCAGTAAGGTAGCCGTGTGGGTGGAGAAGAAAGGGCGGATCTTAGCGATATTATAAAGGTGAGACCGGCAGGTCTCGGTGACGGATCGGATGTGTGGGGTGAACGAGAGAGACGAGTCAAAGATGACCCCGAGGTCGCGGGCCCGAGAGACGGGAAGGATGGTCGTACCATCCACGGTGATAGGGAAGTCTGGGAGAGGACTGGGCTTGGGAGGGAAGATGAGGAGCTCAGTCTTAATCCCCCTTTTACATTTAAGGGACTGAAGCACAGAGAAGTGAAGTGACTTGTCCAAGGTCACAGGGTGGACAAGAGGCAGAGCCAGGATTATTCTTCTGACTCCCAGGCCCATGCTCTATCCACTAGGCCACACTTCTTCAGGATGCAGAACTGAACCTTGAGAGACTCCCACAGTTAAGGAGTGGGAGGCAGAGGAGAACCGGGAGAGGACAGTGTCAACGAAGCCAAGGTTGGATAATGTTTCCAGGAGAGGGGGGTGGTCGACAGTGTCGAAGCCAGCCGAGAGTTTGAGGAGGACGAGGATGGAGTAGAGGCCGTGGGATTCGGCAAGCAGGAGGTCACTGGTGACCTCTGAGAGGACAGCTTCTGTGGCACGAAGGGGGTGCAAGTCAGACTTGAGGGGGTCAAGGAGAGAATTGGAGGGGGAGAAGCGGAGGCTGCAGGTGTAGACAACTTGCTCAAGAAGTTTGGAGAGCAACGGTAGGAAGGGAGATGGGGAGATAACTGGAGGGAGCCGTGAGTCAAGGGAAGGGTTTTTAGGGCAGGGGAGACGTGAGCGCGTTTGACAGCAGTGGGGAAAAAGCCACTGGAGAGTGGACAGTTGAAGGCGATGACCAGGGAGGGAAGAAGGAAGGGGGCAAGTGCTTTGATAAGGCACGAAGGGATGTGGTCGGAGGCGCAGGTGGAGGGGGTGGCTTTTGAGAGGAGGCAGGAGATCTCCTCGAGATACCGCTGAGAAAGACGGGAGACTTGAAGAAGGGACAAGAGGAAGGACAGACTTGATGTCAGTCTCCTCCAATGAACTGCAAGCTCCTCGAGGGCAGGGATTCTGGCTATTCTATTGTACTCTCTCAAGTGCTTAGTCCGGTGCTCGGCAAACGGTAAGTGCTCATTCAATCGGTTGTATTTATTGAGCGGTTACCGTGCGACCGCTCAATTGGGAGAGTACAATACAACAGAGCTGGTGGACACATTCCCTGTGTTCCATGAATTCCATCAACCGATTGACTGAAAGCTCTGCCCTGAAGGGAGCGGAGTTAACCTACACATGTCAATGACTACGTTCCCGACCTTTTCCTGCCGTTGACCCCATCCCTGTCTGCCCTGCTCCTGCCCCCGATTCCCCAAAGCGGTAGGCCCGGATCCCCCAAATCCTTCTGTTCTGGGAGCGTGGATGTTTGTGTGTGCATGTAATAATCAAAAATAATGATGGTATCCGCAGCATGGCGTAGCGGATGGAGCACCGGCCTGGGAGTCAGAAGGTCATGAGTTCTAATCCCAGCTCTGCCACTTGTCTGCTGTGTGACCTTGGGCAAGTCGCTTCACATCTCTGGGCCTCAGTGACCTCATCTGTAAAATGGGGATTGAGACCGTGAGCCCCACGTGGGACAGGGATTCTGTCCAACCCCATTTGCCTGTATTCACCCCCTCCAGTGCCTGGCACATAGTGAGTGCTTAACAAATGCCATAATTATCGTTATTATCATTAAGTGCTTACTATGTGCCAAGCATTGTTCTAAGCACTGGGGTAGATACAGGGTAATCAGTTTGGACACGGTCCCTGCCCCACCTGGGGCTCCCAGCCTTCATCCCTGTTTAACAGATGAGGGAACTGAGGCCCAGAGAAGTGAAGCGACTTGCCCAAGGTCCCACGGCAGACGAGAGGCAGAGCCGGGATTAGAACCCACATCCTCTGAATCCCAAGCCGGTGCACTTGCTACTAGCCCAAGCTGCTTCTTGCATATGTGTTTGTGTTTTAGAGCGTGTGTGTCTGTGTGTCCTGTGAGGGTGCAGGTGTCCATATGAGCGTGCCCACACCCCCAGGCATTCCCTGTCACCAACCTGGGGTCGGAGAAAAAGGGTATTTGTGGGTGCAGGCACTGGGCCAGACGGAATTGATCCTGCAAAACGTAAAGGGGGAATGAGAAGGTGGGGGTGGAGGGGGGTGGGTCTCCGGGTCGACGGGAAAGGGGAAGCACTAAGAGGCAGACAGCTCCCCGCTCCGTTTGGCGGGTGGGGGGCACTTGGGGGGGGAGGGAGGGGGAAGAGGGCGGGGTGGGGAGAGCGGATGGAGGAGGGAAGAAGGGAACTGAAGAACCCCCTCCTCTCCCTCTCCTTCCCTTTCATTCATTCATTCAATAGCATTTATTGAGCGCTTACTATGGGCAGAGCACTGTACTACGCACTTGGAATATCCAATTCGGCAACAGCTAGAGACAATCCCTGCCCAATGACGGGCTTACAGTCTTTCCTGCAGCGAGCCCCATCCCAGCCCCTCGGGGCACTGAGTCTGGGCTGGCAAGGTAAACGTGAGCCCCACGTGGGACAGGGACCGCGTCCAACCCCATTCGCTCGTATCCACCCCGGTGCTTAGTATGTATCCCGGCACAAAGTAAGCGCTTAACAGATACCATCATTATTGCTATTATGATTATTACGATGATGGTATCTGTTAAACGCTCACTAGGTGCCGAGTACTGTACCATGCGCTGCGGTGAATACAAGCGAATCGGGTTGGACGCGGTCCCCGTCCCACGTGGGGCTCACAGTCTCGATCCCCATTTTACAGGCGAGGGAACTGCGGCACAGAGAAGTGACTTGCCCAAGGTCATACAGTGGACGTGCGGCGGAGCCGAGGTCAGAACCCACGACCGCGTGAGGTGGGACTGCAGGGGGCCGGGGTGAGGCCCAAGCCTCCGTCCAAGACTCCCCTCGAAGGGTTGAAGCCGGGGAGTAGAGGGGGTCGGGGGAGGGAGGTGACGAGGGCAGAGGAAGCTTTGGGGATCTGCCTCTTTGCCGGCCTCCCCGCCCCCAGCCTCTCCCCCCTCCGGTCCATAGTTCACTCGGTTGCCCAGATCATTTTTCTAAAAACCCATTCAGTCCACGTTTCCCCACTCCTCAAGAACCTCCGGCGGTGGCCCATCCAACCTCCAAATCAAACAGAAACTCCTTTTCATCGACTTGAAGGCACTAAATCACCTCTCCCCTTCCTACTTAACCTCGCTGCTCTCCTAATCAATCAAATTTATTGAGCACTTACTGGGTGCAGAGCACTGTACTAAGAGCTTGGGAGAGTACAGTATAACAGAGTTGATAGACCATGTTCCCTGCCCACAACGAGCTTACAGTCTAGAGGGGGAGACAGACATTAATATAAATAAGGAAATTATGGCTATGTAGATAGGTGCTGGGGGACTGGGAAGGGGGTGACTAAAGGGAGCAAATCAGGGCAACACAGAAGAGAGTGAAAGAAAAGGAAATGAGGGCTTAGTCAGGGAAGGCCTCTTGGAGGAGATGGGCCTTCAATAAGGCTTTGAAGGTGGGAAGAGTAATCGTCTGTTGGATAGGAAGAGGGAGGGAGTTCCAGGCCAGAGGCCAGAGATGGGCGAGAGGTCGGCGGGGAGATAGATGAGATCGAAGTTAGAGGAGCGAGCTGTGCGGGCCGGGTCGCAGTAGGAGAGTAGCGAGGTGAGGTAGGAGGGGGCCAGGTGATCGACCGCTTCAAAGCTGATGCTAAGGAGTTTCTGTTGGATGTGCAGAAGGATGGGGGTAATAATAATAATAATGTTGGTATTTGTTAAGCGCTTACTATGTGCAGAGCACTGTTCTAAGCGCTGGGGGAGATCCAGGGTCATCAGGTTGTCCCACGTGAGGCTCACAGTCTTAATCCCCATTTTACAGATGAGGTAACTGAGGCCCAGAGAAGTGAGAAGAACGAGGAGGGGGGCTCTTAGTGACAATCTCCAGGTGCCAACCCGAGAACTGTGGGCCCCTTGATTCATATTCCTGGGAGGAGGAAGGCCCCTGATAAAGAATAATAATAATAACGTTGGTATTTGTTAAGCGCTTACTATGTGCCGAGCGCTGTTCTAAGCGCTGGGGTAGATACAGGGTCATCAGGTTGTCCCACGTGAGGCTCACAGTCTTAATCCCCATTTTACAGATGAGGGAACTGAGGCCCAGAGAAGTGAAGTGACTTGCCCGCGGTCACACAGCTGACAAGTGGCAGAGTCGGGATTCGAACCCATGACCTCTGACTCCCAAGCCCGGGCTCTTTCCACTGAGCCAAAGAATAGCCACATCCCTGCACCAGGTGCACAACGGCCCAACTCCGGGTATGTAGTCCTCATCTCAGGGAGCAAGGACAAAAACAAAAGTCTGTACTGTGGGGAAAGGGCCGGATCGGGTCAGGAGGATACCTCCCAAGGCGATAGCGTGCCCACAGCCCTCCTCCCTCTACTGCTGCACGTGAAATCGGCACAGCTTGTAAAAATGTGCGACTTTCCCCTTGCTATTCCCCCTACTTAAAGCTCACCTCCTCCAAGAGGCCTTCCCAGACTGAGCTCCCCTTTTCCCTCTGTTCCCTCTACCCGCCCTTCACCTCTCCGTAGCTAAACCCTCTTCTCCCCCCTTTCCCTCTGCTCCTCCCCCCTCCCGTCCCCTCCCCTCAGCACCGTACTCGTCCGCTCAACTGTATATATCTTCATTACTCTATTTATTTGGTTAATGACATGTACATCACCCTGATTCTATTTATTTGCTATTGTTTTAATGAGACGTTCTTCCCCTCGATTCTATTTATCGCCATCGTTCTTGTCTGTCCGTCTCCCCCGATTAGACCGTAAGCCCGTCGAAGGGCAGGGACTGGCTCTATCTGTTGCCGATTTGTCCATTCCAAGCGCTTAGTACAGTGTTCTGCACATAGTAAGCGCTCAATAAATACTATTGAATGAATGAATGAACATAACTTCCCTGTACCTCAGTTACCTCATCTGTAAAATGGGAGTTAAGACTGTGAGCCCTACAGAGGACAGGGACTGTGTCCAACTTGATTATCTTGTATCTACTCCAGAGCTTAGAACAGTGCCTGGCAGGTGGTAAGCACTTACCCTCTATCTCCCCCAGCGCTTAGAACAGTGCTCTGCACATAGTAAGCGCTTAACAAATACCAACATTATTATTAACAAATATTTTTTAAAAAAAAAAAGCTATTACCTCTATGTGGATGACTCCCAAATCCAGCTCTCTCTTTATCGGCAATTCACATTTCCATCCGCCTCCAGGACATCTCCGCACGCATGTCCACCAGGCACCTCAAGTTCAACATTCCCAAAACTGAATTCCGCATCTTCCGTCCCAAGTCTCTCCTCCCACCTCAGTCGACACGACCACCACCTTTCTTCTCTCCATCTTTGAGGCCTGCGACCTCGGCCTCATCCTTGACTCCTCCCTCTCTTTCGACCTCCATCTTCAGTCTGCCGTTAAATCCTGTCGGTTTTCCCTCCGACAACGCTTCCAGAATCCGTCTCTTCCCCTCCATCCGAAAGGCCACTACACTGGTCCGGCCGCTTGTCCTATTCCAGCTTGACTAGTGCATCAGCCTCCTCGCTGACTTCTCCACCCGAGGTCTCTGCCCTCTCCCGTCCACAGGTCATTCCTGCTGCCCCGATCATTTTTCTTAAAAACCGTCCAGGGCCTTGGAGAGAAGACGTTCGCTACTAGTCAGGTGTTCCAACATTCGTGGCCTGCCTGGAAGTAGATGGGGGGGGTGGGGGTGGGGAAGGCAGGGAGGAGGGGGAGGGAGAAAGGGAGGACACACACTGGGCCCCGCAAGGAGCATTTTCGGGGATGGGATCCCACCTTAAGCTCGGCTCCATTCGTGCAAACAAAGAGCATGGCGCTTATCGACCGCAGGAGCGCTTGTCGGTTGCTATGACAACCAGGTTGCATGATGCTCGTTTCTCTTCTGTGGACAATGTTTGGTGCTTCTCGCTGACCCCCCAGCTGGGTGATTTTAATTAACTCTTGGGATCTTGGCAACTGTGAAATTTAAAAGTGACAAGAGCTCCTTTATCACTCCCTCCCTCTCTCCGGACAAGTCTTTCTCCTTTCTTTCCCTCACAATTCTCCGGCTCTGTCGCTCCCAGACCGCGATGGAAGTAAACAAAAGGTCTGTGCTTCTTGCCTCTTTGGTTTCCTCACCGCCCCCCCGCCTACCCACCACCTTGATGCTTTGTGACGGTCTGAGACATCCATCAATGGTATTCATTGAGCGTCTGTGGTGTGCAGAGCGCTACTCGGCCCTTGGGAGAGTACAACAGAGTTGGTAGCCGTTCCCTGTCCGCAGCGTGCTAACAATCTAGAGGGGGGGAGGCACGATTTCCTTCCCTCTGGAACGCCAACTGACACTGTATAAAGGCAACCGGAGAACGGGAGCCCAGAGGTGCTTAGGTGGCGGTTGGGAAGAAGAAGAAAATGAACTGGGGAAGCCTTCCTGGAGGAGGTGGCCCTTGAAGACGGGGAGAATTGTGGTCAGTCGGATTGGAAGTGGGTGGGAACTCCAGACGGGAGGAAGGATGTGAGCAAGAGGGGACGAGGCGGGTGGGGGAGACTTGACAGTGAGGCGAGCTTGGGAGGGAAGCAGCGTGGCTCAGTGGAAAGAGCCAGGACTTGGGAGTCAGAGGTCAAGGGTTCGAATCCCCGTTCTGCCACTTGTCAGCTGTGTGACTGTGGGCAAGTCAATTAACTTTTCTGTGCCTCAGTTACCTCATCTGGAAAATGGGGATGAAGACTCACGTGGGACAACCTGATTACCCTGTATCTCCCCCAGCGCTTAGAACAGTGCTCTGCACGTAGTAAGCGCTTAATATCAACATTAAGAAAGGACTGGGAGAGGAGCTGAAGAGTAGGGGGAGAAGAGAGCTGGAAAAGTAAGCGGTAAGGGAGCTCATGGAGTGCCTTCAAGAGTTTTTGCTTGATGCAGAGAAGGACGGGTTTGGACGTTTTTGAGGAGCGGAGAGACGTGTGCAGAACGACCATTCAGAAAAATGATCCGGCCGCAGAGTGACGTATGGACTGCAGCGGGGAGAGGCTGGAGGCAGGGAGACCGGTGAGGAGGAGGCTGATACGCTATTCAAGGCAGGGTACAACCAACGCCTGGGTCAGGGTGCTGGCCGCTTGCACAGAGAGGAAGGGGTGGACCCAGAAAATGTTGTGGAGGAAAAATCAGCAAGATTTAGCAACAGACTGGGTGTGAGAGTTGAAAGCAATGGAAGAGTCAAGGAAAATACCTGGGACAGTGAGGATGGTGGTGGTGTCTACTACGATGGCAGAGTTGGTGGAAGAGTAGAGAAGCAGCGTGGCTCAGTGGAAAGAGCAAGGTCTTAGGAGTCAGCGGTCGTGGGTTCTAATCCCGGCTCCGCCACCTGTCAGCTGTGTGACTTTGGGCAAGTCACTTGACTTCTCGGTGCCTCAGTTCCCTCATCTGTAAAATGGGGATTAAGCCTGTGAGCCCCAAGTGGGACAACCTGATTACCCTGTATCTCCCCCAGCGCTTAGAACAGTGCTCGGCACATAGTAAGCGCTTAACAAATACCAACATTATTATTAGATTTGGGAAGGGAGAGAAGTTCAGCTTTGGACGTACGGAGCTTGAAGTCCTGGCATGACCTCCACGGATCGATCCATGAATCAGTCGGTGGTATTTATTGAGCACTTACTGTGTGCGGAGCACTGCATAAGTACTTGGGAAACTGCAGTACAACAGGGTTGGTAGACACATTCCCTGTCCACAAGGAAGCTTACAATCTAGAGGGGGAGGCAAATATAAAAATATTATATTATATAAAAATATAAAAATAAATGATGGATCTGTACACAAGTACTGTGGGGCTGAGGGGAGGGGGAGTATCAGGGACTTAAATGTACAGATCCAAATGTACAGGTGACACAGACGGAGGTCTTAGAGGCATAAGGCTAGTGTGTTTTGGCAGAGGGAAAGAGAAATGAGAAGCAGCGTGGCTTAGTGGAAAGAGCACAGGCTTGGGAGTCAGAGATCGTAGGTTCATTCATTCAATAGTATTTATTGAGCGCTTACTATGTGCAGAGCACTGTACTAAGCGCTTGGGATGAACAAGTCGGCAACAGGTAGAGACGGTCCCTGCCGTTTGACGGGCTTACAGTTTAATCGGGGGAGACGGACAGACGAGAACAATGGCACTAAACAGCGTCGAGGGGAAGAACATCTTGTAAAAACAATGGCAACTAAATAGAATCGAGGCGATGTACAATTCATTAACAAAATAAATAGGGTAACGAAAATATATACAGTCGAGCGGACGAGTACAGTGCTGTGGGGATGGGAAGGGAGAGGTGGAGGAGCAGAGGGAAAAGGGGAAAATGAGGCTTTAGCTGCAGAGAGGTAAAGGGGGGATGGCAGAGGGAGTAGAGGGGGAAGAGGAGCTCAGTCTGGGAACGCCTCTCGGAGGAGGTGATTTTTAAGTAGGGTTTTGAAGAGGGAAAGAGAATCGGTTTGGCGGAGGTGAGGAGGGAGGGCGTTCCAGGACCGCGGGAGGACGTGACCCGGGGGTCGACGGCGGGATAGGCGAGACCGAGGGACGGCGAGGAGGTGGGCGGCAGAGGAGCGGAGCGTGCGGGGTGGGCGGTAGAAAGAGAGAAGGGAGGAGAGGTAGGAAGGGGCAAGGTGATGGAGAGCCTCGAAGCCTAGAGTGAGGAGTTTTTGTTTGGAGCGGAGGTCGATAGGCAACCACCGGAGTTGTTTAAGAAGGGGAGTGACATGCCCAGATCGTTTCTGCGGGAAGATGAGCCGGGCGGCGGAGTGAAGAATAGACCGGAGCGGGGCGAGAGAGGAGGAAGGGAGGTCAGAGAGAAGGCCGACACATTAGTCTAGCCGGGATATAACGAGAGCCCGTAATAGTAAGGTAGCCGTTTGGGTGGAGAGGAAAGGGCGGATCTTGGCGATATTGTAGAGGTGAAACCGGCAGGTCTCGGTAACGGATAGGATGTGTGGGGTGAACGAGAGGGACGAGTCAAGGATGACACCGAGATTGCGGGCCTGCGGGACGGGAAGGATGGTCGTGCCATCCACGGTGATAGAGAAGTCTGGGAGAGGACCGGGTTTGGGAGGGAAGATGAGGAGCTCAGTCTCGCTCATGTTGAGTTTTAGGTGGCGGGCCGACATCCAGGTGGAGACGTCCCGGAGGCAGGAGGAGATGCGAGCCCGAAGGGAGGGGGAGAGGACAGGGGCGGAGATGTAGATCTGCGTGTCATCTGCGTAGAGATGGTAGTCAAAGCCGTGAGAGCGGATGAGTTCACCGAGGGAGTGAGTGTAAATGGAGAACAGAAGAGGGCCAAGAACTGACCCTTGAGGAACTCCAACAGTTAAAGGATGGGAGGGGGAGGAGGCTCCAGCATAGGAGACCGAGAATGATCGGCCAGAGAGGTGAGAGGAGAACCGGGAGAGGACAGAGTCCGTGAAGCCAAGGTGAGATAAGGTATGGAGGAGGAGGGGATGGTCGACAGTGTCAAAGGCAGCAGAGAGGTCAAGGAGGATCAGAATGGAGTAGGAGCCATTGGATTTGGCAAGAAGGAGGTCACGGGTGACCTTAGAGAGAGCAGTCTCGGTAGAGTGGAGGGGACGGAAGCCAGATTGGAGGGGGTCTAGGAGAGAATGGGAGTTAAGGAATTCTAGGCATCGATTGTAGACGACTCGTTCTAGGATTTTGGAAAGGAAGGGTAGTAGGGAGATAGGACGATAACTGGAGGGGGAAGTGGGGTCAAGAGTGGGTTTTTTTAGGATGGGGGAGATGTGGGCATGTTTGGAGGCAGAGGGGAAGGAGCCCCTGGAGATTGAGTGGTTAAAAATAGAAGTTAAGGAAGGGAGGAGGGCAGGGGCGATGGTTTTAAGAAGGTGAGAGGGAATGGGGTCCGAGGCGCAGGTGGAGGGGGTGGCACTTGCGAGGAGGGAGGAGATCTCCTCTGAGGATACTGCAGGGAAGGATGGGAAAGTAGGGGAGGGGGTCGGTGCGGGGGAGGGGAGAGGCGGAGGGGTGACTTTGGGGAGCTCAGACCTGATCGTGTTGATTTTCGTGAGGAAATAGGTGGCCAGATCATTGGGGGTGAGAGATGGGGGAGGGGGAGGAACAGGGGGCCTAAGGAGAGAGTTAAAGGTCCGGAACAATCGGCGGGGTTCTAATCCCGGCTCCGCCACTTGTCTGCTGTGTGACCTTGGGCAAGTCACCTAACCTCTCTAAGCCTCAGTTACCTCATCTGTAAAAATGGGGATTAAAAAATGTGAGCCCCCACGTGGGACAATCTGATTACCCTGTATCTACCCCAGAGCTTAGAACAGTGGTCGGCACATAGTGAGCGCTTAACAGATATCATTAAAAAAAAAAAAGGAGCAAGGCCTAGTGGAAAGAGCTCGGACCTGGGAGTCAGAGGACCGGGATTTTAAGCCCGACTCTGCCACTTGTCTGCTGTGTGACCTTGGGCAAGTCACTTCACTTCTCAGTGTCTCAGTTTCTTCATCTGTACAGAGGGCATTCAATACCTGTTCTCTTTCCTTCTTGGACTGTGAGCCCCACGTGGGTCGGGGACTGGATCAGACCTATTAACTTGTACCTTCCCCGGGGATTAGAACAGTGCTTGACACATAGTCAGTGCTTAACAAATACCATCATCATCCTGGTGGCTGGCAGGGTGGTGAAGAATCGGATGGACTGCTGGGAAGGCCTGGGGCCGAGCCGGACCCTGCCATGTAGACAACTTCCCCTCCCCTCCCCCTGACTCCGGTGGGTTGTGCAGAATCTAATTTGATCCCTGCCTCTGTTTCCAACTATTTAATAATAATAATAGTAATGGTTTTTGTTAAGCATTTACTATGTGCCAGGCACTGTACTAAGCACTGGGGTGAATACAGGTAAATAGGGTTGGGCACAGTTCCTGTCCCAGGTGGGGCTCACAGTCTCAATCCCCATTTTCCAGATAAGGCAACTGAGGCCCAGAGAAGTGAAGTAACTTGCCCAAGGTCACACAGCAGACAAGTGGCAGGGCAGGAATTAGAACCCATGACTTCTGACTCCCAGGCCCGCGCTCTATCCACTAGGCCACGCTGCTTCTCAGACCTATTAGCTCTGCCCAGCCTGTCCACCCCCACCCCCCCATCCCACTGGCTCTCCCTACGGGCCCCTCACGATGGCAGGATTGTAATAATAACTTGTATTTCTTAAGCGCTTATTACGTGCCGGGCACCGTACTAAGCGCTGGAAGTCGATACAAGGTAATCGGGTTGGGCGCATTCCCTGACCCACACAGGGCTCACGGTCTGAATCCCCATCTTACAGATGAGGTAGCTGAGGCACAGAGAGGTGAAGTGCTGGTGGAAAATGCCATCGCCCCAATCCCCGTCTCTCTGTTCCTGTCTCCCGCCGGCATCTCTCTGAGCCGCTCACCCCTTGGCAGCGCCACCAGCCATCTCCCGGAGGCCCCGGGTGTTAGCTCCAGAATTAAACAATGGCATCAGGGTTCCCGTTATCTCCAAGCGGGCCAGCTGGAGTTCTCAGAATAGGTGTCCTCGAACACCCTTCGGCTGGAAGGAGCGGGAGGCTAGCTGCCAGGGATAAAGGCAATAGGCCGGTTGGGGAAGGGGCGGGGCAGGCCAAGGGAGTGTACTCCGGGGGGGGGGGGGGGGCAGCCAGTCCCGCAGACCCTCAGACCCCGGGGGGCCCAGAGAAGCAGCGTGGCCTAACGGAATAATAATAATAATGTTGGCATTTGTTAAGCGCTTACTATGTGCAGAGCACTGTTCTAAGCGCTGGAGGAGATCCAGGGTCATCAGGTTGTCCCACGTGAGGCTCACCGTCTTCATCCCCATTTTCCAGATGAGGTCACTGAGGCCCAGAGAAGTGAAGTGACTCGCCCACAGTCAGGCAGCCGACAAGTGGCAGAGCCGGGATTCAAACCCATGACCTCGGACTCCCAAGCCCGTGCGGGCCAGGCCGAGGAGTCCGCCGCGTGTCCTCGGGCAGGTCATTTCACTCCACTGGGCCTCAGTTCCCCCATCCGCAGAACGGGAATTCCATACCTGTTCTCCCTCCTACTTGGACTGGGAGCCCCACGTGGGACCGGCTTATCTTGGATCTACCCCAGCGCTCAGAACAGTCCTTGGCACACGGGAAGCATTTAACGAATATCACAGTTATTATTCTTAGCCTCACACCCAGTGAAAGAATCAAGTGCAGCTCCAACCTACCTCTCCAAACTGGGCTTCGCCGGTAGGGGCCTCAAGGTCATCTGGTCCTGACCCCATGGCGGGTAGCCCTTAAAATTCTTAGGATGACAGAGCAGAGACCTCGCAACCCTCCATCGACTGTATTCATTGCGCGTTGCGCGCAGAGCACCCTACTAGGCAAGTTGGGAGAGTACAGTACAATGAAGAGTTGGTAGACACATCCCCTGCCCACGATACGCTTAATCTAGAGGGAAAGAAGGTCAAGAAGGGAAAGGTATAATAATAATAATAATAATAATGTTGGTATGTGTTAAGCGCTATGTGCAGAGCACTGTTCTAAGCGCTGGTGGAGATACAGGGTAGTCAGGTTGTCCCACCTGAGGCTCACAGTTAATCCCCATTTTACAGATGAGGTAACTGAGGCCCAGAGAAGTGAAGTGACTTGCCCACAGTCACACAGCTGACAAGTGGCAGAGCCGGGAGTCGAACTCATGACCTCTGACTCCGAATCCCAGGCTCTTTCCACTGAGCCACACCAGGATCCGCGATTGGGTTTCGTTTTTCAGCAGAGACGGTTTTCGCCATCTAAATCGGAAACCAGAGAGGTGCCCGATATCCCGCCCCGTCGTAACTGTAAGCCCGTCGATTAGACTGTGAGCCCGTCATTGGGCAGGGAGGGTCTCTGTCGCCCAATTGTCCATTCCAAGCGCTTAGTCCAGTGCTCTGCACACAGTAAGCGCTCAATAAGTACTACTGAATGAGTGAATGAACTGGGGATCCCCGGGAGAAGCAGAGCAGCAAAAGGCATCCAAGCAGGGCAGGAGCAGCTGTCTAATCTAGGGTGGCTCCGGGAGAGGGGTATTTGGCCTGGCCGGGGCTCACACCAGTGCCCAGAGGCTAATAATAATAGTACTCATTAAGCACTTATTATGCGCCAAGCACCGTTCTAGAGCACGGAGGTGGATCCAAGTTAATCGGGTTGGACCCAGTCCCCGTCCCACGTGGGGCTCACAGTCTTCATCCCCATTTTACAGATGAGGTAGCTGAGGCGCAGAGAAGTGACTAGCCCAAAGTCACACGGCAGCCCTGGGGCAGGGCGGGGATCGGAACCCAGGTCCCGCTGCCTCCCGGGCCCCTGCTCTATAATAATAATGTTGGCATTTGTTAAGCACCTACTATGTGCAGAGCACTAAGTGCTGGGGGAGACACAGGGTAATCAGCTTGTCCCACACGAGGCTCACGGTCTTCATCCCCATTTTCCAGATGAGGGAACTGAGGCACAGAGA
Organism: Ornithorhynchus anatinus; assembly: GCF_004115215.2. Classification (NCBI taxonomy): domain Eukaryota; kingdom Metazoa; phylum Chordata; class Mammalia; order Monotremata; family Ornithorhynchidae; genus Ornithorhynchus; species Ornithorhynchus anatinus. Next base: position 108,716,078 of record NC_041749.1, on the reverse strand, counting down.
AGCGAAGTGACTTGCCCACAGTCACACAGCTGACAAGTGGCAGAGCCGGGATTCGAACCCATGACCTCTGACTCCCAAGCCCGGGCTCGTCCCGCTGAGCCACGCCGCTTTTCTATCCACTAAGCCGTGCTGCGTCTGGGAACCACACTGTGCAGAGATGGCCTCTATCCCTAGAGAAGCGGCGTGGCTCAGCGGGAAGAGCCCGGGCTTGGGAGTCAGAGGTCATGGGTTCCATTCCCGACTCGGTCACTTGTCAGCTGCGTGACTGTGGGCAAGTCACTTCTCTGCGCCTCAGTTACGTCAACTGGAAAATGGGGATGAAGACTGTGAGCCTCACGTGGGCCAACCTGATGACCCTGTATCTCCCCCAGCGCTTTGAACAGTGCTCTGCACATAGTAAGCGCATAGCAAATATCCTCCCAAGCGCTTAGTCCAGTGCACATAGGAAGCGCTCAACAAATAGGACCGAATGAACTTCTTCCCCCTTCTCCTCCGCACTGGTGGTCGCCAACGCCCCAATCCCAGTTAGGGTGGGCCGAAGGCAGGCCTCTCCCTCGGCGCCACAGAGCAGTCGGCCTAGTCACAGAGGCCCGGCCTAGTCATAGTCGACGCGCCTCCTCGGGCCTCCCGTTTCCCAGCGTTCCCTTCGCCGCAGCCAATCAGGCGAGAAGGGCGGGAGCGAGGCGCGCTTCCGCGAGACGGCGCGCGCGTCTGGCTGCCGGAAAATATCGTCGTCGTCGTCGTCGTCGAGGTGGGCGGGCGCCTTCCGTTTTGACGCCCCGCCCCGCCCGTTGGGGAGCCCGTTGGGGAGCCCGTTGTTGGAAAGCAGGAGCGGGCCCGGCCCGCCCCTTCCCTCGGCCGGAGAGGCCCGAGCTGGACTACGTTTCCCAAGAGGCCCCGCGGGCCGTCTCTTTCGTCTCCTCCGGCCGCCATTTTGTCCCCCTCCTCCCTCCCCCCTTCCCCTCCCCCCCCCCGCGCCCGCCCCCTCCCTCGGCAGCGGACGTAAAATGGCGGCGGGGGAGAGGGCCGGGGTTGCGGCCTCCGCCGCCTCGCTCTAGTCGGCCCCGCCGCCCTCTCTCCCTCCCGGCCGGCCTATGGCCCGGGGGGCCCCCCGGAGGCCATGGATCTCCGGACGGCCGTGTATAACGCGGCCCGGGACGGGAAGCTGCAGCTGCTGCAGAAGCTGCTGAACGGCCGGAGCCGGGAGGAGATGGAGAACCTGACGGGGGAGGGCTCGGGCGGCGGCGGGGGCGGCGGCGGCGGCACCCCGCTCCTCATCGCCGCCCGCTACGGCCACCGGGGCGTGGTGGAGTACCTCGTCGACCACTGCCGGGCCGACGTGGAGGCCGGCGGCTCGGTCCACTTCGACGGCGAGACCATCGAGGGGGCCCCGCCGCTGTGGGCCGCCTCGGCCGCCGGCCATCTGGACGTGGTGCGGAGCCTCCTCCACCGGGGCGCCTCGGTCAACTGCACCACCCGCACCAACTCCACCCCGCTGCGGGCCGCCTGCTTCGACGGCCACCTGGACGTGGTGCGCTACCTGGTGGGCGAGCACCAGGCCGACCTGGAGGTGGCCAACCGGCACGGCCACACCTGCCTGATGATCTCCTGCTACAAGGGCCATCGGGAGATCGCCCGCTACCTGCTGGAGCGGGGGGCCCAGGTGAACCGGCGCAGCGCCAAGGGCAACACGGCCCTGCACGACTGCGCCGAGTCCGGCAGCCTGGAGATCCTGCAGCTGCTGCTGGGCTGCAACGCCCGCATGGAGCGGGACGGCTACGGCATGACTCCGCTGCTGGCGGCCAGCGTGACGGGCCACACCAACATCGTCGAGTACCTCATCCGGGAGCCCCCCGAGGCGGGCGAGGCGCCGGCCCCCGAAGACGCCCGGCCCCAGCCCCAGCCCGGGCCGGCCGAGCCCTACGAGAAGTGCTGCCCCGCCAGCCGGGAGGCGGCCGTGGAAGCCCTGGAGCTGCTCGGCGCCACCTTCGTGGACAAGAAGCGGGACCTGCTGGGCGCCCTCAAGTACTGGAGGCAGGCCATGGACCTGCGCCACCAGGGGGGCGCCTACCTGCCCAAGCCCGCGCCCCAGCAGCTGGTCCTGGCCTACGACTACTCCACCGAGGTGAACACGGCCGAAGAGCTGGAGGCCCTGATCACCGACCCGGACGAGATGCGCATGCAGGCCCTCCTCATCCGCGAGCGCATCCTGGGGCCCTCCCACCCGGACACCTCCTACTACATCCGCTACCGCGGGGCCGTCTACGCCGACGCGGGCAACTTCGAGCGCTGCATCCACCTGTGGAAGTACGCCCTGGACATGCAGCAGAGCCACCTGGAGCCCCTGAGCCCCATGACGGCCAGCAGCTTCCTCTCCTTCGCCGAGCTCTTCTCCTACGTCCTCCAGGAACACGCCACCAAGGAGAGCCTGAGCCCGCAGGTCGGCTTCCCCGAGCTGATGGGGGTGCTCGGGAAGGGGGTGCGCGAGATCGAGCGGGCCCTGCGGCAGCCCAAGGGCCCCGGGGACTGCCCGCAGTTCACCAAGGCCCTGGCCGTCATCCTCCACCTGATCTTCCTCATGCAGAAGGTGGACTGCGACGCCGAGCAAGAGCACCTCAAGCGCCAGACCGTCTACCGCCTGCTCAAGTGCAGCCCCCGGGGCCGGAACGGCTTCACGCCCTTGCACATGGCCGCGGACAAGGACACCACGACGGTGGGGCGCTACCCCGTGGGCAAGTTCCCCTCCATCCACGTCGTGAACGTGCTGCTGCAGTGCGGGGCCGACCCCGACAGCCGGGACTTCGACAACAACACCCCGCTGCACGTGGCCGCCCTGAACAACTGCCCCCTCGTCATGGCCGCCCTCATCGAGGCCGGGGCCCACCTGGACGCCACCAACGCCTTCAAGAAGACCGCCTACGAGCTGCTGGACGAGAAGCTGCTCAAGAGCACCATGCAGCCCTTCAACTACGTCACCCTCCGGTGCCTTGCCGCCCGAGCCCTGGACAAGCACAAGATCCCCTACAAGGGCTTCATCCCCGAGGAGCTGGAGGCGTTCATTGAGATGCACTAGCCCGGCGTGGGGCGGGGGCGGGGGGTGGATTGGGGGGGCGCCCCTCGCCCCGCCCGCCCGGCCCTCCCGTTTGTTTATAACAGGTTCTCTTTTTCGTCTTCCCAGGGAGGGATTTCTTCAGGCGAACTACCCTCACCACCTTCCTCCTCCTCCTCCTCCTCCTCTCCCTCTCCCCCCCTTCCCCCCCACTCCCCGAAGCAAGAGAAAGGAGTCAAGCAAGGGCAGCAAGTCTCTGCCGCCTCCTCAAGATAAAAGCCTTCAGGGAATTGCACTAGGTGAGCTTGCCTCCCGCCCCCATCCCCACCCCCGAGCCGGGAAGGAGGAAAGACCCAGGCTGTCTTGAAATTCCCCTTCCCCCTCAATCTCCACGCCGCCAAGGGAGGTCTTCGATGACCCTGCCCTGGTGGTGGGGAGAGAGGAGGTCGGCCGGGGTCCCAAAGCTGTGACCTTCTCCCCCACCCCCCCCACCCCCCCGGCCCAAAGAGAGGCTCACAGGCTGTCTGCAGCCCACTCTTTCTTCCCCTTCCGTGCCGGAAGAACGCCGCCGCGCTGCTTCGGAGCAGCCATGGGGGCACAGGGCCAGGGGGAATCTCAAGACTCAAGTTGGCGGATCAAGCCGCAAGATGACTCTACGATTCCGGTCTGACCCGCTCCCGTCCCTCCCCACCCCCGCCCCCCCAGTCGCCACCGTAACCGGGGAGCAGGCCGGGCTAGCTGATGTCTTGTAGCTGCCAGTCGCACCACTTTACTACAGCTGGTTTGGTGTTTTGGTTTTTTGGTTTTTTGATAAGCAGCCAAGTTGCAAGCACCGTACTGAAGTCCACTGTTTTTTTTTTTTTTTTTTTTTGGCTGCCCGTTTGTAAAGCTGGATTTCTGTTTTGTGAAATTTTTTTTCTTTTCCTGTCAAACTCAGTTTAAAGCAGGGAGCGTTTTGCAGTTCATTTAAAGCAGGTCACTAGGCCTAGCGGGCCAGTCTCACAGGGGACGCGGCTGGTGCCGCTCCACGGACCTCACTCTGGGTCTCGGCGTTGTTCCGGCCACCTCGTCCGGGGCCTCCCCGGCCGGCACCGAGAAGAAGCCGGCTACGCCGCTCGGAGGTCGCCTTTGAGAGATGAGCCGGAAGTCCTAGCCCGGATCGGATGGTTTCCACGCCCGTCACGTTTTTCGGTCCCCGTTTCTAACCTTGGGACAGCACGTGGTAGACTTTGGCCACGGCCGGGGTTTCCAGCCGTCGTCCAGACGGGGAACATCAGACAGGAGGCGGTTCCCAGGTGAGACCCGAGCGTAGTCAAGAGTTTTGCCAGTGGGTGTTTGGGGTTTAGAAGGCCACGCGCCGCCCCCGGAGCTTGGCTGGAAGCGAGCGTGTGGACAACAGCCGGGGCTCTCGCTGCTCGGGGTGAGAGGGGGCCCCCCTCCCCTCGCCCCTCCTCCCCAACTAGGACCAGGTAGTGGCGCCGGAAAGCAACGCGCTAGTGCAGGGGTTGTCCCTCGGGGTGGCGGGGGGGGGGGGGGGGGAGTTGGCGCCGTCCCATACCCGTTGGCAGGCGGCGAGGATGCCCGTGGACCGGCCGGCCCGAGGGCAAGGCGTGGCGGGAGATGAAGCGGCCGGCCCCCCCACCCCCCAACCCGCCTCCTGGGGGAACCGGCCGGGAGACCGCGGAGCTGATGCTCGAGCGCCGTCCCGGAGCTAACGCAGTAACGCCGGGTCGGCCCGCGTCCGCCACCCACCCGAACCGCCCCGGCCCCCCACTCCCCCGCCCCGACGAAACTTGGTCCGCCTTTTCGTTTTGCAGTGTTCACTTTGAAAGTTATTTATTGATAAATACAGCGATTTAACTTCTCTCGAAGTGGAAAAGTCACAGTTCTTGTTCTCGCTGAAACCCAGGATGAGCTGGAGAAAGTAGCCGGCTGGGGTGACAGAGGCAGTTCCTCATTTCAGAATGATCAGAAGGGAAACGGAAGTAGCGGGGAGGAGCCTGGCTGAGAATATCTTGGCACCGCCCGGGAGGGAGGGAGGGATGGCCGGCCGGCCGCGGCCTGGGCCCCGGTGGCCCGCTTCAGGGAGCCAGATGGAGCCGTCCCGCTCTCCGTCACTTTGCCCGGTTGGCCGGCGGCAGCCCACGCAGCTGCTGGGGCTCCGGCCCGATCTCCGTGGTAGACCTCGAGCCCTATCGGGGGAGGGGGGAGGGTCAGCTGGCCTCCTCTAGGGAACGTGAAGCCGTCAGGGTTCGGGTCAGGGGACTCCCCGGGGCCCCGGCTGCCGATTTTTAAGCCTGGAGCCCACTCGGTCACCAAGGGAAATGTCCCTGCCGGAGGGGTCAGCCCGGCTCCACCGCTCAGGGCCGGGGGGAGGGTGTGGGCTTGGGGAACCCCCACCTGGCGGCCCCTCTTCCTCTCCAAACCACCCTCCGGGGCCCTTATAGCTAGCAAGTGGCATTTCCTGTCAGAGGATTTTAAGCTGGCCACTTGGCAGAGCAGAGCACTTCCAGGGCGAGGGATCGTCTGATTTTTTTATTTTTTTTTCTGAGAAAGCGGCTGGCTGGCCTTGCCCAGAGAAGTCACGGTTCTTCCCCGAGCCACGGTTGAAACTCGCCGTCCCCCACCCAGAAGGGGAGGCGGGGGGGAGTAGATTTTGGTGTGTCTCATACCCCAGCCCCGTTTTCCCCTGTCCTTTGGTCCAGAAAGACCCACCCTAGGGTCTGGACCCAGCACTGAACCCTCCTCTCCCTCTCCTCCCCACCCCGACCCAGTCCATCGTCCTGGACTCGGTCCTGCCTTCTCAGGGATGTTCTGTTGATTCTTGATTGTAAAGGGCTTTGGGCATTGAAAACCCAAACGCTTAAATGCTTTTGGAAAAAAACAAAAGTGAGCAGCCAAAGCAAGTGCGTGTGTGTATTTTTAATGAACTCGGGCAGGAGGTCTGGGAAATGGCACGCCGCGGGGCCGGGGGGTGCGACAGGAGACGTGTTGCGGGGTCTGGAGCCCGCCGGCTGCCCTGGGGGCTCGCAAAAGATCCCAGACGGGGCCCAAAACCCGCCCACTCCTCTTCCCGGCCCTCCAAGTCCCCAGCCGTAGCGCACTCAGACCTCAGAAATGGAGAAAGACTGAGCTTCTAAATGACCTGGCCAGGTTCCTCGGGAGAAGAGCCGCCTGCGGAGGAAGTCAATCAAACTCAGTCGATCGGTCAATCAGTGGTGTCGATGGGGTGCTTGGCGAGACGGTTTCAAGGAGAAGCTTGTCTCCTTGCGGGCCGCAGCAAAGCCAGGAGGGAGGGTGATGCGAAACCAAGCCTGCGGCCTCGTCGAGTCGGGCCGGGTTTCTGCTGACGGGGTCTCGTGGCCGGCGGGGTGGTCACCGCCCGTGAGCCTCCCTCTTCCCTCCCAGCGCCCCCTCCCCCGAGGTTGGCATTTTTTTCCATCTCTCCTCCCGGTCCCTGCTAGCCCAAAGTTGCCACCTTAGAGCGGGGGCATCACATCGTGAGTTCACAGCCCCGAGCTGGTACCCACCCTCCGAAGCACGGACTGCATCAGGCAGGCAAAAGCTTAAGATCACGCACTTCGGAGACCACCGAGGATCACGCGGTCTGGGAGGGGGGAAACAGAGTTCCCCGTTCAGCATTGAAGACGGGGTTGGGAGGGGAGGCTCCCTGGCTTTTCCACACCCAAGGAACCACCTGGGGCTGCTGCGGTCCTGTCTTCACGTGCCTTACGCGGTGAAACGGTGGCCCGACCCGGGGACTCATCTGGCAGGAAGTGGGTCGTTAAGATGAAGGCATTATCGGGAAAGGGTTGGAAAACCAACCCGTTCTGCCACTAAGTAAACTCCAGGCCACCCGCACTTGGAATAGTAAGTACAGTCCTGGTCCCCACGCTTCGGGAAGAATGTAGTAGAGCCGGAAAGGGACAGAGGAAGACGTCTAGCGTGGTCAGCGGGATGGAGAAGCTGCCGAGTGAGGACAGACGGAAAGAGGCAAGACTCTTCATCCGGGGGAGATGGCGGCTGGGAAGGGGACAGGGTTGAAGTTCACAGAATTGCTGTTCTCCCCAGTCCTGCCACACTGGATGAGGAGGCATCCATCTATTATTATTATTACTAATAATTGAGTTTGTTAGGCACCTTATCACAGGGGGCTCATGATCTCAGCAGGAGGGCATAGGACTTAATCCCCTTGTTTCAGATGAGGAAACGCCTATAGAAGTGACTTGCCCAAGTTTAACTCACTAATAATAATAATGATGATGGTATTTGTTAAGCACTATGTGCCAGGCACTGTACTAAGCGCTGGGGTGGGTACAAGCAAATTGGGATGGATGCAGTCCCTGTCCCACATGGGGCTCACGGTCTCAATCCTCATTTTACAGGTGAGGTGACAGGCACAGGGAAGGGAAGTGACTGCCTAAAGTCACACAGCAGACACGGGGCGGGGCTGGGATTAGAACGCGTGACCCTTTGACTCCTAGGCCCGAGCTCGCAATTGTATTTATTGAGCACTCACTCTGTGCAGAACACTACTCGGCGCTTGGGAATGTACCACGCAACAATGAACAGTGGCATTCCCTGCTCACGACAAACTGACAGTCTAGATTGGGGTAGATAGCAATACAAATAAAATTACAGATGTGTACCTAAGTGCCATAGGGCTGGGAAGGGGGGAAGAGCAAAAGGAGCAAGTCAGGGTGACGCAGAGGGGAGTGGGACACGAGGAAAGGTGGGGCTTAGTCTGGGAAGCTCTCTTCAGCAAGGCCTTGAAGGCCGGTAGAGTAATTGTCGTATTTGAGGAGGGAGGGCATTCCGGGCCAGAGGTAGGACGTGGAGTAGGGGTAGGCGGTGAGGCAGGTGAGATCGAGGCACGGTGAGAAGATAGCACTAGAGGAACGAAGAGGACGGGCTGGATTGTAGGAGAGAAGTGAGGTGAGGTAGGAGGAAGCAAGGCGATGGAGAACTTTAAGAAAGGGTGAGGAGTTTTTGTTAGACGGAGGTGAATGGGCGACCACCGGCGGCAGAGCCCGGATGAGAACCCAGGTCTTCTGACTCACGGGATTGGGCTGTTTTCCCTAGGCCAACCCGCTTCCCCATTCATTCGTTGTTGTATTCACTGAGCACTTAACGTGTGGAGAGCACTGTACTGAGTGCTTGGGGGAGTACAAAATAACAGACACATTCCCTGCCCACAGCGAGCGTAGAGTCAAGAGGGACCCATCAAAGCTTAAGGGTGGTGGGTTCAAAATGAAAACACGCCTTCACCCTGCCGTGGGGGGAGGGGGCGGAGATGGAATTAGTTCCCACAGGAAGTTGTGTAGCCAAAACTATCAGCAGGGTCAAGAGATGTCTGGATCAATTGATGAGTCGCTTGAGGTCGTCAGAGGTGTTGCGGGGGGGGGGGGGGGGGGCAATGCCCGGGTGCCACTAATAGAGGCAGAGGACGGGGCCTGCGTGGTGCCGCTTGTAGATCTGATGAGAGGCTTTGAGGAGCCCTTTGCCCTGGGTGCACAGGTTGCCTGTACCAACCCCCTGCTGTCGTGAACGGAGGAGGAGGAAAAGGCTGACTCCTCTTGGGTGTTGGGCCAAAGTGACGTCCGGGTGACTAAGAGGGAAGGAAAAGAAAGTTACAACGTGCAGCGTGGCTTTGCCAAGTGCCTGTCTCCCTGTGGGTGGATTGACGGATGGGAGACTCCAACCCTGAAACGTGGAGCAGGAAGCTGTGCCGCCCCCCGCCCCCCCCCGCCCCCAACCCCCCCCCCCCCCCAACCAGTTTACAGCTAGAGACTTGCCAAAATAGCATCGTGGGCTGATAAGGAAACACCTCAACAACTAAAACAGCCCGTGGATTTCTCAGGAACTCGGGCGGGGTGGAGCAGTGTGGCCTAATGGGTAGAGCCCAGGCCTGGCAGTCAGAAGGACCTGGGTCCTAACTTGGCTCCACCGCTTGTCAGCAGTTTGACCTTGGGCAAATCACTTACCTCTATAGGCCTGTTACCTCATCTGTAAAATGGGGAATAAGACGGTGAGCCCCATGGGCTGCGTCCAACCTGATTAGCTTGTATCTACCCCGGCGCTTACTACGGTATCCGGCACATAATAAGCGCTTAAGCAAATACCATTTAAAAAAAAAAAAGACAGGGAGAGGAGCCAGCTCGGTGGGCACAATGAGGGGTGGGGGATATAAGCTGCTGTCTCTGCCCCCCTGACCATCTGGGCCGGGCTCCAGGCCTCCCCTCTTCCCCCTTCGGGATACGACTGGACTCCAGAGCTTCCAAGTGGGGCTGGAGAGACCTAGCTCACTAACTCTGCACAGCTTGTCCCCCTTCTTCCATAGCCCCGTCGTCAGGGGAGGGGCGGGGGGAGGCTGTGGGGGTGGAAACAATGACTTCACCCTCAGTTGGAAATTGGGGTGCATGCCAACCTCCAGCAGCTCCGCAGAGCTCCACATGTTTCTGGCTGTAGGCCCCTTCTCGATTTTCTGCCTCCTTGGCACCTCCCAGGTTGGGGGAGGGTGGAGGGGCCGTGCGCGGAAGAGAGAAGGGTCAGGGAATCCGGGGCAGCGGCCAACTCGTGAATTGGTATCTTTCCAGCCCCCCGGCCCTCTCTCGTGGAGTCTCAGCCAGTCACTTTCCCCACTGGTTGGATTTTTTTGGTTTTTGTCTTTGTTTCATGGCACTTCTTAAGCACTTAATGTGTGCCAGGCACTGTTCTAAGTGCTGGGGTAGATAGCTAATCAGGTCAGACGCATTCCCTGTCCCACATGGAGTCCATAGTCTAAGTAGGAGGGAGGAGGAGTTGATCCCCATTTTCCAGCTGAGGAAACAGGTCCAGAGAACTGAAGTAAAGGTCACCAGCGGGCAAGAGCCGGGAGTAGAACCCAGGTCCCCTGATGCCCAGACCTGGGCTAGTTCCCCTAGATCAAGCTGTTTCCCATGTTAGGCGGTTGTTTGTGTGCCTCAAAGGGGCCTCCCCACCAGGTTGCTGTTAGGAGTCAATTCCAGGACTCCTGGCAAACCAAACCACTGCATGGGTTCCATCCCAGCTAATAATAATAATCATGGTACCTGTTAAGCGCTTATTGTGTGCCAGGCACTGTTCTAAGCGCTGGGGTGGGTACAAGCAAATTGGGTTGGACGCAGTCTCTGTCCCACATGGGGCTCACAGTCTCAATCCCCATCTTCCAGATGAGATTCCTGAAGAACAGAGAAGTAAAGTGACTTGTCCAAGGTCACACAAAAGACAAGTGGCAGAGCTGGGATTAGAACCCATGACCTTCTGACTCCCACACCCGTGCTCTATCCACTCCGTTATGCTGCTTCTCCCATAGTCCATCCAGCCCAGGACCCCCGTCTCCAACCTGGGGGGGGGGGGGGGGGGAGGGGAGGGATGGATGGGTCAATCAATCGATCGTATTTATTGAGCGCCTACTATGCGCAGAGCACTTGGGAGAGCGCACTATAACAGTGTTGGTAGGCACGTTCCCTGCCCATAACGAGCTTACGGTCTAGAGGGGGACAGTCACTAATATAAACGAAGGAATCATGGATATGAACGTAAGGACTGTGGGATGGATGGATCGATTCAAAACCTTCCGATCAGTCAATCAGCGATGGAGTAATCGAGTAACTGACTGATCTTCCATCCTCCTTTCTCTCCCCGCTTCAGTCTGTACTTCACTCTGCTGCCCGGATTATCTTTCTACAGAAACGCTCTGGGCACGTCACTCCCCTTCTCAAAAACCTCCAGTGGTCGCCTATCAACCTTCGCAAGAAACAAAAACTCCTCACTCTTGGCTTCAAAGCTGTCCATCCCCTTGGCCCCTCCTACCTCACCTCCCTTCTCTCCTTCTACAGCCCAGCCCGCACGCTCTGCTCCTCTGCCGCTAACCTCCCCACTGGGCCTCGTTCTCGCGTGTCCCGCCGTCGACCCCTGGCCTACGTCCTACCTCTGGCCTGGAAGGCCCTCCCTCCTCACATCTGCCAAACTAGCTCTCTTCCCCCCTTCAAAGCCCTACTGAGAGCTCACCTCTTCCAGGAGGCCTTCCCAGACTGAGTCCCCCTTTTCCTCTGCTCCTCCCCTCCCCCTCGCCTCTCCTCCCTCCCTCTGCTCTACCCCCTTCCCCGCCCCACAGCACTTGTGTATATTTGTACATATTTATTATTCTATTTATTAATGATGTATATATCTATAATTCTATTTATTTTGATGCTATCGATGCCTGTCTACTTGTTTTGTTTTGTTGTCTTTCTCCCCCTTCTAGACTGTGAGCCCGCCGTTGGGTAGGAATTGTCGCTATCTGTTGCCGAATTGTACTTTGAATTGTGCTCTGCACACAGTAAGCGCTCAATAAATACGGTTGAATGAATGAGTCCTAGGCATGGTACTGAGCGCTTGGGAGCATCCAACGGTAGCAAGATGAGTTTCCTGCCCACAGGGAGCTCCCAATTGAATGGGAAAGGCCAACAAAAAGTACTTACAGATACGTAAAGCAGGAGAACGAGTTTAAAACGGGAAGCAGTTCACGTATCAGGATGAAGCTCCTGACCAAATTATTTAATGTACAGATGACTGTGTGGCTAGAAGTCTCCAAATGTACACCCCAGGTGCTAAGACTAGGTATAAAGTTCACAAACGCTCCGGGTGGGTGTTGACCGATGCCGCTTGGATGTTGTGAGTTGATCACAGAAGGCTTCCTGAAGGAGGTGGGATTTTAAAGATGGAGAACGCTGCAGTCTGCTGATATATTTGGCTGCCCAACGTCCTGTGAAAGTGAATTCCATCTGCTCACGCACCCGCACTCCTCCCCACCTCCAATACGCACGTACCGGGTAGAGTGGTGTTTCCTGTGGTTTATCCGGAACCTGCTACCGTCCAGCTCCCGAGGTGTCCCCTCGTCCTGGTGCAGTGGCTTTTGGGGAACAGCAGCTCCGCGTCTGCCCCGGCTGCCGCCCCCTTCCTGATTCTGCCTCCCTCGATCCTCTTCTTATGATGAGGGGGCTTTCCCCGCCGACCCCCACCCCCCCCCGTGGCTGTGACGACTGGGATGAGAAAAGGTTCCAGAGCCCGCCACCCTCCACCCGGGGAAACGTCCGGAGAAATTCTGGGTTTTCTGCTCTTTTCCCCCTGTTGACGTGAGAGTTCCTCTCCCAGGCCAGCTGGGGCCCTGACTTTGGTTTCTCAGCAACACGACTTCCTGTCTGAGGCCTTCACGAAAACAGGCTAGGATGGTCACCCCTAGAGCCGGAGGGGCGGGGGGATGGGGCCCTGAGGAATGGGGCGGAGGGAGAGCCTAGTTTTACTGTACAGAAGGCCAATGCGGTGGATGCCAGAGCTGCAGGCTAGATCTGGGAGCTGAGAAGAACTCGCTTCTAGCCCAGGCTCTGCCATTGGCCTGTTAGGTGACCTCAGCGCTTCTGACGAATGAGAATAAGACTAATCATGGTGTCTGTCAGGCACTTACTACGCGCCAGGCACTGAGAACAACGAGCCCTGCATCCCCTGGTCTCGTGAGGGTGAGGAGAAAAAGATCATGGATGGGAACGTGCCCGGGGAAGCGTGACATACGGTCAAAGCGTCGAAGGCCATCATTTTGCTGAGACGGCCCGTGGCCCAGCCACGGGGAACTGTCCGAACGGGGAGGAGGAGGGCAGGACTGGGCCAGGAGCGTCCAAGGTGGAATTTTCCCAGAAGCTCAGTTCCGCTCTCTCCCAAAACCTCGTCGAGGACCGGGATCCAGAGCCCCCCGGACCCTCGCGGAAACCCTTAGGTCTCTTCGGCCCAACTCGGAGCCTCCCGTGCGGTGGAAGTCTTTTTTTGGAGGGGGTGGGCGGGCGGCGCAGTTGAGGCTGGGAGTCCGGCTCGGATGGACTCCTCTCCCCCTCCCCTCCCCGTTGGAAAACCCATCTGGGGAGGAGAGGGCCATCCCCCACCGCTCCCAAAACGCTGGCCCGTCGGGGGCGTCCGACTCTAGACCGTGAGCTCGTTGTGGGCAGGGGATGCGCCCCGTTCTTTGTCGTATTCGCCCAGGTGCTTAGTACAGCGCTTTGCGCCGAGTCAGCGCCCGATAAAGGTGATCGAATGAAAGAATCCAACCCCCCTCCAACCCTCCCCACTCCACCCAGTTTCCGTCGGTGGGAACTTGGCCGCCTTTTCAACGTTCCCCAGCAGGGGGGAGTGTCACCCGGCAACCTTCCCTGCTTCAGTTTAGCCACCATTAGGGGCTGGATGATTTGGGGGGTTAAAAAATAATAATAATCTATCCCCAAGGGAGGGGGGAAGCAGGGGGAATGATCAGGTTTTATTAATAATTTTATCTGCATTAAATCACTCTTAGATTTCCAAGCTTTCGGCTTTGATTGTCTGGCCCGCTCCCAACATCTGCACAGTCCATTTTTCTTTGGCCGTAACAATCCTCTCTGGCGTTGGCAGATGGCTCAACTCCCGCCCCCACCCGGCCCATCCAGCCAGACTAAGGCCACGTCGATCCGAACCTTAGCAACGACCAAGCCTCCTAATGCACGTCGCCACTACGGCGATAGTGGAAACGTGGACGGTTCAACCCAACCCGTGTGGGAAATTGGGAATCGACTTAATCCGAGCCTGGATTCCTGCCTGTGGAAGGTCAGGCATTGGGAATGACACGCCAGTTAAATTAAGTAAAAAATATCTACGTTCAACTCATCGTCAATAGGATCGACGACCTTCCGTTGGACTGTAAACTCCTTGAGAGCAGGGATCTGACTTTGGCCTTCCCCCCACAGACACACGCACAAACACACCACCCACTGGTCCTGGGGTGCAGACTAGGGGCTACTTTAGAAAATTAGAACAAACTCTGTCCTTTCCTGGGAGACCTGAAATACCGAAATACTTTCTGCACAAACTTCCAATCATAAGCATCCTCCCTAGAGATCTGTGGACTCACAAATCTAGTTTCTCTTAGAACTTTTCACTGCCGAAATGGACTGAAGAATGTTCTATCAAAATTAATTTTGGGGGTGCTTAACCTGATTTTTTTTTTTTAATGAACCAGGTGGGGATGGTTGAGGTAGAAATCAAGTTAAATTAGGTAATAGTTAAAATATCTGTCTTCTACTCGCCATCAATAGGATTGATTATCTTCCGCTAGACTGCCAACGCAATGAGAGCAGGGATCTGACTTTGGTCTTTCCCCCTGTGCACCTGGTACAGTGTTTCGCACAGAGTAGATGCCCAGTCTAGTGCTCTGCACCCAATCCAGCCTGATGCAGCCAGGATGTTCTCAATCCGTACTGGGTATCCCTAGAACACCAATACCGGGAATAAACTAAAGGAAAAGATGGAATTCCCGCGCTCGAGGAGTTCACAGTCTAATGCAGAGGATCTGTGGGCATCGTGCACCCTTGATCAAACAATCGATGGTATTTATTGCGCATTTACTATGTGGCGAGCACTGTACTAAGCGCTTGGAAGAGTACAGTACTATCTTGATCAGCTCCGCACAGTTCTAGTGGAAAGAGCCCGGGCCTGGGAGTCAGGAAACCTGGGTTCTAATCCCAGCTGTGCCACTTGCCTGCAGTGGGACCTTGGGCATGTCACTTCACTTCTCTGGGCCTCGGTTTCCCCAGCTGGAAAATGGGGAGTCAGTACCTGTTGTCCCTCCCCTTTAGACCGTGCCCCGACTTTATCTAGCCCGGTGCCCAGTTCAGTGCTTGGCACACGGTAAGCGCGTAGAAAATACCACAATCATCTTTACCATTATTATTAACGGTGAATGAGAATCTGAGGAAGGCCACCTGCCCGTTTCTGGATTTGGGATTGGGATGGGAGACCCACGACTGGGGAAAAGAACCCCCTATGTCCACCGCCCAGACCCCTCCCCAGTGGACAGCTGGCGAGCTGGGCACCAGACCCAGAGGCTCCGCCCTCAGGATCCACCAGCTCAGGGATGAGTCTTTAGAGCCCGGGTGAACAGAGCCGTAGGGGTCAACTGTTCGTTGTGAGGGCAGGGGGAGCAAGGGGGTGGGGGAGGACGGACAGGCTGCGCAGAACTAACGGGTGGGGGAGGCCCGATCTTGTGGGGCGGAGGAAGGGGGTCTTTCCAGCCCTGTCCGGAGCTCCCGGGTCTCGCCGGAGCCCCGGGGGGAGCGAGGCCGGGAGTCCGGCCCAGACGGCAGCAACGGCTTCACCCCCGTGATACCGGCACCTACGAACGGAAGGCTTTCCCGGGGCAAAGAACCCCGACGACGGGCTGACGGTCCCACCCCGCTACCCCAGGGACCTTAGGGGGTCATGTCCCCGAGGGCCCCCTGGAACAACTCTGGACAGGAATGTCTTCCCTCTGGAGGGACCCCACAAAATCCTCTCAGGTCTACAGAGGGCATCTACCTCAGGGTTCAGCCCAGGGAACTGTACTCTCCCCATCCTTAGTCCAGTGCCTAGCACTCAGTAGGTGCTCCCAAAATACCACTGATCGATCGATCGACAGGAAGACCCTTCAAGGGAAGGAGGAGATGGTCCGCAAGGTTCGAAACATCATTGGCGGTATGCGGCCTCCTCCACTCCAGCCGGCCCACTCCTCCACTTCCACGGCCTCTCTGCCTTTCACTCGTGGTGACCGAATCCGGCCAGCCCCAGACCGGTTTTCTCCATTTATTCAGATGCCAGCCCAGGTTCTGGGGGCACTCCAATCCAAGCTTCCCCGTGTCTAGGCCCGGGAGCCTGGGAGGTTAAAGTGGCTGTTGGCTGCCTGCCAGCCACCTGGGAAAAGGAAGAAATATTTCACAGTGGGGTCGCACTTGGGTCTCTGTGCTAAGATCTCCCTCCAAAGAGGAGACTGGGCAGGGGGAGGGAGGGAAGGAGGCTGTTCCTTCTTCTCTGCCTGGCTTTGGCCGGGGGCCAGACTCACTGGAATCCCCTCCCCTTCCGCACCCCTGCACAGATGGTGCCTTTGAGTTCCAAATTCCCTGAGACTCGGACGACTCGGCAGGCAGGCGAGTCCCCAGGAGGGAGGGACGGCTGGACGGCGGATACACGCCTCCTCGCCCGGCTCCCCGAGGCCGCCGCCGCCGCCGCCCGCCCCGACCTCCACCCCCGGGGCATAGAGGCGCCGCATCTACCCGGGCTAGACCAAGTCCCGAGCCGGTCCAGCGGGGCGTCCGGCAGGCCCGTCCCCCGACTCCTCCCCCTGCCCCTCGGCCAGGCCCCCCCAGGGTCCCTCCTCCTTGGGGCCCCCACGCCCCCACATGTAGTTGTGGAGGCCGAGCTGCACCATCTGGGCGTTGTGGATGATGAGGGGCTGAGTGGCCCCCGGCTCCTGGGGGACGAACGGCTGGACCGGAGGATGTCCGGGTGGGGCGGCCGGGGTGGCCGGGGCAGCCAGGCTGGGATTCAGCTGGGGCTCCAGGCTCATGCCAGCCACCCGTTCCCGCAGCGAGCGCTGGCGGAGGTACCCGTCCTCGGCCTCCCGCCTCTGGGCCTCCCGCCTCCGCTCTTCTTCCAGCCGGAGGCTCCTCTCCTGGAGGACCCGGATGGCCTGCTCCTGGCTCCAGATCTTCCTCTGCTCTCGCAGCCTCTGCGCCGTGAAGGTACGGGTCACCTTCCGCTGGAAGACCGGTGAGCGCTCATCCAGGGGCACCAGGCCCGATAACAGGGCCAGGACCTCGGATCCTCGGCGCTGGCTCTCCCTGGGCAGGAAAGGCACCACCGAGTCCCGCTTGTCCCGGCGGCTGATGGAGTGGTGCAGGGCCGTGTGCACCTGGAACAGGCTCTGCCGGCAGTTGTAGTTGTCGGTCAGCAGCAGGACGGTGAAGGCCGAGTGGTCGATGGCCTCCTGCAGGCAGCTCAGCTCCAGCTTCCCGGGCTGGAGGAAGTCCTCGCAGAAGGTGGCTCCGTCGGGCACCCCCAACCGCTCTAACTTGGCCTGCACCCGCAGGGCGATGGCCTCGTCGCCGGGGGCGTGCAGGACCACGAAGCTGAAGAAGCGCCGCTCTCCGTCCCCGGGGAGGCTGGAGGGGCGAGGGTCCACGGCGGGGAGCGGGCCAGAAAGCGAGGGCGGAAGCAAGGGGGAAGGATCGGGTGCGCTGGGGGACGAGGGCGGGAGCGACGCGGGAGGAGAAAGGGGAGACGGTCCGACGGGGCCGGGGGTTGAGGCGAGCTGGTGCCGGGGGAGGTCCTCCCCCGAGAGCTCGAGGTCCCCCGCGGCCCCGGTGCCAGGGGTCGGCCGCCTCCTTTCCGCAGCTGGGCACCGGGGGCCAGAGGCGGCGCCCGGGGGAAGAGTCCGGGGGTCTGGAAGGCTCGGCTTAGCGGGCGGAGGGCCCTCGGGCGGCCGGTTCGTCCCCTCCGGCTCTCGCCGGGCCCCGCCCTCGGGGACCTGATTCGAGCCGGCCACGGGGCCGTCACACAGCTTGCTGGGCTGCCGGGGGGGCGCCTGCCGAGGCGGCGTGGAGAAGTAGGGCACGGTGGGTGACTGGCTGATCTCCAGGCTGCCAATGAAGGAGGCGGGGGTGCCCAAGGAACGCAGGGTCCGGGGGGACGCGTCGGCTGTCCCCCTCCCCGGCTGAACGCCCGGTATACTCCGGGGGGAGCTTCTCTCCCTAAAGGGGAGGACCTGGGAATCGCCCACATCTGACTTTAGCAGTTCGAAGCCCCCGGGTTCCTCGGGATTGAAACCGGGGTCGTGTGCATGTTGGGCCTTACCCCTGACCCAACTCCGGGCCCGGAAGGAATCCCGCCCAGCCTTTCCGCACAGATGCTCCTCTGCCAGCAGCCGGTAGATGGATGCCACGGCCAACTGTACATCCACCTCGTCCTCTGGGGCCGAGACGTCCTCCCCGTTGACCCAGGCCGTGGCCACGGCCAGGGCCGTCCGGTCCTCTCGCAGGGCCTCCAGGGCGATCCGGGCCTCCATGTCCTGGCCCAGGGCCAGCAGGACCCCCACTTGCAGGAGGTGGCCGGCAGGTTGGCCGAGGCTCAGCGATATGGACTTGAGGTTCAGGAGCTGCTCTTTCTGCATTCGGCACAGGAGGTCCAGGATGCCCGGGGCGCCCACGGCCATCTCTCGGGTCAGGTCCCAGCACTGCCTGCCAAGAGCCCGGGGGCCACCTGAGGCTTCTTCCGGGCGGTGGGAATCTCCACTCTGGTCTCAGTGGGTCTTCTTGGGTTTGGGTCTCACCTGGATGGAATCTGTGCTCTGCCGGCGAACCTGCAACAGCAGAGATGGATGGATGGATGGATGGATGGACGGACGGGGAGAATGATCGAAAGGGCGAGGGAGCTCGCCCTGGGCGCTGAAAACGAAATACTGGATATCAAGGCATCCCAGCCATACCTGGGACTGGGGATAGTCTGGGTAAAGCCTCCCCTGCTAGATAAGCCAATAATATTAATAATACTAATAATAATGGCATTTGTTAAGCTCTTACTATGTGCCAAGCACTGTTCTAAGCGCTGGGGGATATGAGGTAATCAGGTTGTCCCACATGGGGCTCAGTGTCCTAATCCCCATTTTACAGATGGAGGTAACTGAAGCACAGAGAAGTTAAGTGACTCGCCCAAAGTCACACAGCTGACGAGTGGCGGAGCCGGGATTAGAACCCATGATCTCTGACTCCCAAGCCCGGGCTCTTTCCACTGAGCTATGCTGCTTCTCAATAGTAATAGCGATGGTATTTGTTAAGTGCTCAAACAGCATGGCGTAGTGGATAGAGCGCGGGCCTGGGAGTCAGAAGGTTGTGGGTTCTAATCCTGACTCTACCACTTGTCGGCTGTGTGACCTTGGGCAAGTCACTTAACTTCTCTGGGCCTCAGTTACCTCATCTGGGGATTGAGACTGTGAGCCCTATGTGAGACAGAGACTGCTTTCAGCCCGATTTGCTTGTATCCAGTCCAGCGCTTAGTGCAGTGCCTGGCACACCGTAAGCGCTTAACGAATACCACGATTTTCATTACTATGTGCCAAACACTGTTCTAAATTCTGGGATCGCTGCAAGGTAATCGGGTTGTACAAATCCCTGCCCCACATGGGGCTCACAGTCTTAATCCCCATTTTCCAGCTGAGGTAACTGAGGCATAGAGAAGTTAGGTACTCACCGAAGGTCACACAGCAGACAAGTGGCAGAGCCGGGATTAGAACCCACATCCTCTGACTCCCAAGCCCATGCTCTTGCCACTAGGCCGTGCCGCTTCCCATGGCCAATCCATTTGTGGTATTTATTGAGTGCTTACTGTGTTCAGGGAGCTGTATTATTATTATTATGGTATTTTTAAGCTCTATGTGCCAAGAGCTCTATGTGCTAAGCGCTGGGGGAGATACAAGGTAATCAGGTTGTCCCACGTGGGGCTCACAGGCTTAATCCCCATTTTACAGATGAGGGAACTGAGGCACAGAGAAGTGGCTCTGCAGACCGTAAGCGCTCAATAAATTCGATTGAATTGAATGAAGTGGTTTGCCCAGGGTTAAGCACTTGGAAGAGTAAAATACGACGAGAGTTCGTAGACAAGTTCCCTGCCCACAAGGAGTCAGCTAGCCGTGAGGGGCAGGGGCAGGCGGACTCCTGGGAGGGAGTGGGGGAGCCTGAGCTGTGGATCTCAAAAGTCGAAGTGTCTTTCCTTTGGGTCGGAACGCAGGCCTGTCCTTCGTCCACTCGCTTACAGAATCTCCACCCTAAACACCGCGGGCAGGTGGCCGCTCCCCCAGAGTGTAAGCTCTGGTTGGGCAGGGAGAGTGCCTCTTGATTGTTGTATTGTAATAATAATAACGACGGTATTTGTTAAGCGCTTTCTATGTGCCCAGCAGCGTTCTAAGCGCTGGGGTAGATCCAAGGTAATCAGGTTGCCCCACGTGGGGCTCACAGTTCTCAATCCCCATTCATTCATTCATTCATTCATTCATTCAATCGTATTCATTGAGTGCTTACTGTGTGCGGAGCCCTGTACTAAGCGCTTGGAAAATATAATTCCCCCTTTTCCAGATGAGGTCACTGAGGCGCAGAGAAGTGAAGAGACTCGCTCAAGATCACGCCATTTTCCTGGCCATCCAATCACCCGCTTCCAGGCCCGTCAATTCTGGGAGACATCGGGGACCCTCAAGGCCCCTCCCGGGGAGGTGGGAGCCGGGGGCGCCCAGGGTCGGGGTGGGTCAGGACGAGCCCCAGCTCCCTCCCCGCCGGCTCCGCGGCCCGGCGCTTACCCCGGGCTGGCCGTCGGGATCCGGGCGGCTCGGTGGCGTCGTCTTCCGGCCCGCTTCCCGGTCTCCACGCCGCTTCCGCCTCTCTCCCTCAGGGCCGGGGGCAGGGGGCAGGGCCGGGTCCGGCCCGTTGCGCGAGTGGAAACTTTCTCGAAGACATCGCCGTTCACCGGGGGAGTCCCAGCCCAGTCCCACCGCCGATCGCCAGATGGCCCTTGTCCCGGGCCGGGGATTTAATTTTCAATTTCGTTTTCATTCCCGTCTCGGCTCGACCTTCTCGCTTCCTTCCGGGCCCAGTCGGCCACCCTCCCTCGTAGCCAGACGTGGGGCCCCCTCTTCGGTTGAACCCATGTGGCACAACTCGCTCCTCCTAGGAAGCCCACGGGGGAGTTTGAAGAGGGACGTGGACTGCGTAGCTTTGGAAAGTTGATCTGTGCCGCAGTGTGTGCTGTAGATTGGGATGGGGAGGAAGCGGGGAAAAGAGTATGGAAGGCCATTGAAAAGGCTAATATAATAGAGTGTGAGTTACCTTTCGAGAAGGCATGAGAGCTCTGAGTCCCTTAACTTCTGAGCCTACTTTCTCATTTGTAAAACGGGGCTAATATCTGGCTGGTTGGGGAATAATGCATAAGTGCTTTGGAAAGCACTCTCCCACTCCCTTCTGCATCACCCTTACTCCCTCTGCTCCCCCTCCCCTCCTCCTCCCCCTCCGCTCCCCCACCTTCCCCTCCCCTTAGCATTGTGCTCATTTGTATATATTATTACCCTCTTTATTTTGTTAATGAGGGGCACATCCCCTTGATTCTATTTATCTTGATAATGTTGTCTTTTTTTGTTCTGTTTCGCGCTGCTGTGTCTCCCCCAGTTAGGACTGTGAGCCTGTCATGCCGTGCACATAGCAAGTGCTCAATACTATTGAATGAATGAATGTCTGTGTCCCCGCCCCCCGCCACTTGTCAGCTGTGTGACTGTGGGCAAGTCACTTAACTTCTCTGTGCCTCAGTTACCTCATCTGTAAAATGGGGATTAAGACTGTGAGCCCCACGTGGGACAACCTGATTCCCCTGTGTCTAACCTAGTGCTTAGAACAGTGCTCTGCACATAGTAAGCGCTTAACAAATACCATTATTATTATTAGACTGTGAGCTCATTGTGGGCAGGTAATGTCATTTTGTCGTTGTACTTTCCCAAGCACTTAGGACAGTGCTCTGCACACAGTAAGCAATGAATACAACTGAAATACAATAAAGGCATCAATTTTGAAAAGGAGCAAAAATAGGGATAGCTACTCTATATTTGCACTTTATATTCACCCCTATTAATTTGTTTAATGTCTACCTATCCCTCTAGCCAGAGTTCCTTGTCGGCAGGGAACTTGTCTACCGACTCTGTCATATTGTACTCTCCCACCTGCTTAGAACAGCACTCACTATATACTACAATTGATTCTCTTCCCTACTCCACAGCACCCTGAACTTTCTGCCAAATGGAGTAGAATTCAGCTGTGGAGGTAGGGGAGAAGGTAGTGAAGCAAGGAACAGAAGTGAAGAAAGAGGCAATTCAAGGGGTGGCAAAGCCCTCAGAGGACTTGATGGAGGTGGGTGCCAGAAACAGGATGAGATCTTAGAACAGTCAATATGGCCTCGAGGAAGAAGCCTAGATGCCAGAGGCCAGACTTCTAATCTCAGCTGTCCCACTGGCCTACTCTTACCTGGCTACAAAGGAGAAAAGTAAAGCCCAAAGTGGGGAGGAGAGCTCTGCTCTATCAGATGATAAATAATAGTAATGGTATTTTAAGTGCTTCCTATGAACCAGGCACTGTTCAATACTCTGGAGTAGATGCAAGATAATCAGGTTGGACACCATCCCTGTCCCACATGGGTCTCCCAGTCTTAATCCCCATTTTAATGAGGTAACTTCTCTGTGACAGTTAAGTGACTTGCTCAAGGTTACACAGTAGACCAGTGGCCGAACCAGGATTAGAACCCACATCCTGACTCCCAAGCCCATCTTCTTACCCCTGGGCCATGCTGCTTCTGCGTTCCCTGGGTGGGATAGGGACTGGATCTGATGTGCTTCTCTTCTACCTACCCAGCACTTGCTTAGGAACAGGTTTGAAGAGTGCTAGTGGATCACTTCCAGTCCAGGTAGCCTTCTATCTTGGCCCCTGCACTTAGGGTAGAATCCTTGAGGGCTCTGCTCTTGCTTGCAGTCAAAGATGAACCTTCCCACAACTTCGAGCTTCCTTTTCTAGTAAGCTATTAGGATTGGTGTTTTGAAGAATCATTTGGCAGAGATTCAGATCTTTTCCACACTGTGGCCAGTAGAGCTGAAGGTATTAAAAAAAGACTCTGAACAGGCCCATCCTGTGTCAGAGCCCTGATCTAGGTAGCTCAAGCTCCTTCCACTAGGATGCTTGGAAACAAAAAAAAATTATCCAGCCCACAGCAGGACAAAGGAATCCAGCAAGTTCAGTCTTCTGCAGGTCAAAGGAGATGCTGGCAATTTCAAACATAACACCAAGGCTTGTTTCACTGCAGTTAAAAGTTTATTTTCTGAAAAATTACAGGCTTGTGGTAAAAAAAAACACCCAACCCATGGCAGTTAGAAGGAATGGGAGACGGTTGGGGGGGGGGGGGGGGGGTAGGGGAAGGGAGAGAGAAAGAGGGAGGGTAGGAAGAGCCAGAGGAGTAAGTTACTTGTCAAGTCATTTTTTAGTGTTTTTCCCCCCCTCTACGGCCTGATCACACCCATACAGGGCTCAGGACCACATAAGAGATGAGAGGTCGAAGACCTGAGCTGGCAAGGAGGAATCAGATTTAAAGGTAATTTTGGAAGTAGCAGGAACCCCTGTTCCATCTGCGGGTGATGCATTGGATTCTGATGATTCTAAAACCTGAAGACAGGGGATGAAGGGGGGAGAAAAAAAGGCATTTTCACCCAACCCCTGGACACAGACATGGCACTTTAAAGCAAAGGCACAGCTGGTGAGGGCACGAGGGGCATTCCTGGAGACCCAAATGGGTGTGGTCTGGCAGCCCAGCAAGTGGCTGGTTTCAGAGGTACAGGGAAGCCTGGGACTCCTTCAAAAGGAGAAGAGGGCGGGGGAGAAGAGTGACGGAAGGGTTTTGAGGAGGCACCACAAGCAGCTCAGCGAGCCATATCCGCAAGCTTTAGTTGGGCTGCGCCTTCTCCTCTGGGGCAGGTGGCAGCTCTGAGCGGGCTGGGGCAAAAGGGCCCACCAGCCACGTAGCAGGTGCGTTCTGGGCCACGTAGTCCAGCATCTCATCCAAGGCCTGCCGGGCCTGGCCAACCCTCTCCCGGCTCTGGCTCAGGAGGCTGCCTGAAAGAGCCTGGAAGGAGCCAGCCCCGGCAAAGCCCGCCTGGAGCTCCTCGGCAGCACGGCGCACCTGCTGCACCTGCTCCTGGATGTGGCCTGGCAGGCCCTGCACACTGGCCAGGAGGGTGGTGCTATTGGCCTGCACCTGCTGGGTTATGGCCCGGAACATGGCGAGGGTCTGGGACTCCACCTGCTTTTGGGGGTGAGGGAGAAGAGAAGAAGGCTTCAGTCTTGGGAGGCAGCTTAACGGAGATGGAGATGGGGGTGGGGGAAACCTCCCCACCCTCACTCTCGTGATGATACCTCAGGCTGCGGGGCTGCCTTTTCCTCAGTCCCCTGAAGCTGCTTCTGGTTCCAGCTGAGCCACATCTGGTGCAGCTTCTCCTGGCCGTCGAGGATCTTCTGGTCAACCCCCTGCTTAATGTTTTCAACCTGGGGAAGGAAGACACCCTCAGGTCAGGGTGCTTCGGACTCACCGGATGAGGCCAGACAGCCACGGTCCCTTGGATTGCGAAGATGCGAAAAGCCAAGAGGGATGGAATGACTGGGAAGATGGGGCAGGGGGGAGATGGGGAAGGCCTCTTGGAGGGGGTGGGTGGGGAGGAAGGAAGAGTTCTCTCCAGTTATTGCCTCATCTCCTCTCGGAACTTTGTGAGTGTTCCACACCCACTGCCTTCACTTCCTCTCCTCCAATTCTCCCCTTAACCTCACTCCAATCTGGTTTCTGCCCTTTCACTCCATAGGCACCGCCCTTCCGTCACCGATGGCCTTCTTGCCGAATCCAATGGCTTCTCCATCCTGCTCCTCCTTGACCTCTCAGCTACCTTTGCCACTGGACCAGCCCCTTCTTGGAAATACCCTCTACTCTTGGCTTCACTAATGCTGTCCTCTTGGTCCTCCTGACTGCTCCTCAGTCTTTTGCTGACTCTACCCACCCTGGATCCCTTTCTACACCTCTCCTTTGGAGAACTCGTTTGCTCCCGTGGCTTTAAACTGCCTATGCAAATGACTCCCACCTATACTTGTGAAGTCTTGATCCCCTCTTCCCCCTGCCTTCAGGACATCTCTACTGAATGTCCCACTGACCCCTCACACTTAACATGTCCAAAACAGAACTACCCTTCTTGTCACTGTAGGTAACATCACTATCCTCCCTGTCTCATAAGCCCCTAACCTTCGTGTTATCCTCAACTCATTCAACCCGCATGTAATGTCGCCAAATCTTGTCAGTTCTACTTTCACAACATCTCTAAGATCAGCCCATCTCCAAACTACTGCATTGATCCAGGCATTTATCAAGGAGGCCTTGACTACGGCCTCCTCACTGACCTCCCTGACTCCCATCCATCCTCACTTCACTCTGCTGGTGGATTTTTTTTTTTTAAAGTATTTTAATCCACAATGCCCCACACCAGTGGCTGCCTGTCCAGTTCTAACAAATTCCTTACCATCACCTTTAAAAAGTACTCAGCTTGCCACTTACCTTATTTCTGACTTCATACTACAACTCGGTCTGCATATTTTGCTCCTCTAATGGCAACCCACTCACTGTACTTCAGTCCCATGTAATCTTGCCAAATCCTTGTCCGAATTCTTCCTCTGGATTGGAACTCCCTCCCGTGTGACAGACCACCACCCTCCCCACCTTCAAAGCCCTACTACAAGTCACATCTCCAGACCGTTTTCCCCAACCAAGCCTTCACTCCCTACTCTCCCTGTGTTGCCTGTGCACTTAGATCTGTAACCTTTAAGCACTTGATCACCACCCCACAGCGCATATCCATATCCATAATTTTAACGGGTGTCTTCCACCATAGATTAAGTTCTTGGTGGGCAGGGAGCACATCAGTTATTGTCCTCTCCCAATAGCACTGATGTCCTTTCTTCGTAGATTGCCACGCCCCCAAACTTGGCCAGGTGTGGCCTGGTGGAACAAACCCAGGCCTGAGAATCAGGGGACCTGGATTCTAGACCCACCTCTATCACTTATCTGTTGTGTGAACTTAGACCAGTCACTTAACTAAGCCTCAGTTTCCTATATCTATAAAAAGAGGGATAAGACACCTCCCTCAGACTGCAAGTCCTATGTAAGATAGGGACTGCCTAGTCTGATCTATCTACCCCAGTGCTTCACTTAGGTACTCAATATCAGAGTTAAGTGAAGATGCTCTTCGCATCACACAGGAAGCCCAGCTTGGGGACAGGGGAGAAGGAAGCCACTGTGGTGCCTTACCAAGCTGATGGCCTGCTGGAGCTGCATAAGTGCCTCCTGGGTGCTCTGCTTGGTCTGCCTCAGCTTGCCCACAGAGTGCTGGTAGGCACGGTGGTGGAGCTTAGAAGACAGGGATCCCAGGCGGACAAAATAGCTCTGCTGCAGACGCTGCTGCTGCAGAGAAGCCATGTCAAACCCTTCCAGGGATGTGGCAATTTTGGCTGCAAAGAGGAAGAAGGTGTTTTCACCTCAGTCTTTCCTGGGAACAGCAGTGCCATTCTAGCCCAGGACCCAGGGGGCAGACTGGGGGTCTGGAACGTGGTTTGATCTTAAGCTGCCATCTTCCCAACACAAGGCATATATTCATTCACTCAAAGAGTAGGCAGAAGGGTTTCCATCTGCATGAGAAGTCAGGGATCCAAGCGCTTCAGTGTTGCCAAAGACAGAGGACTGGGCTGTGCAAATGCCCTTGGGTTGTGGTGTGGAGGGACACCCCCCTCGCACGGGCCCAGCAAGCTTTAAGGGATTGACCACCCACCCCCTCCCCTTTAGCTCTTACCCAGCTCCTCGTCAGTCATTGGCAGGTAGTTGTCCACCCACTCCTCCGACTTGCCCAGCACAGCATCCACACTGCTCAACACCATCTGCCCGACCCGGGAGCCCACGACTGTGTTCACGCCGCTAGTCATCACCGACTTGGTCAGGTCCATGCCGCTCTGCACGGCTTCTCGGGTCATGTCCACTGCCCCAGTCACTCTGCTGGTCACCGCATCCTTAGCCCCCGTCATGGTAGATGACACTCGCTCCCTTGTATCGGCAATGACCTGGATGAGCAGGAAGAGAAAGGAGAGTTCCTGCCCCGATCTTTCCCCTCACCCTGAAGCCATGGGCCGTGCCTGGGTTCAGGCCTGTCATGCTGCAGGCCACAGGGCAGCTGGGCCAGGGGATGGAGAGATCGGATTCCTCTCTGCTCATTTGAGCAGGGAAGGGGGTGGGGGGAAGCCTCAATTTCTGAAGCTAGTTCTTTCCTGACTGGAGAATAGCATAAAGATGCTCATTTGGTGGAGAATGAGGTCAGGGAGTCCCTCTGACAGTGGCAGGCAGGGAGCACAAAGCTAATACGGCAGACTGGGGTGGCCAAGAAAGACAGCTTTCCCCACAGCTGGGAACCTGAGCATTGAAGGCCACCAGTCTCCAGAGAGCTGGTGCCTGTGGTCAGGGCAGCTTCTGGTCAAGAAGCAGGTGGGCAGAGTTAGGAGCGGTAGATAGCCCATCCCTAGCCAAGGGTCGGAGGGAGATGTCCTGGAAGGCAACCATTGTAAGCAGTTCTGCAGTTCCTCCACGGTGCCCTGGATGGACTGATTAAATACCGCCTTAGGGTTCTACTCACTTGACCCCACTCTAAGCTTAGACATCAGTTTTAGGTGTCAAAAGCAGCTATACCACATCTCGCCCCCCAACCCCATCCTGGATTGCTTAGAAAGGCTTGGGGGAGGGGAGTAAAACCTTGTCTGAAGGCTGTTGAAGGATTGGCAGTTTCTCTTCCAGCCGGTCCAGTCCCTTGTGAGCATACTCATTGGCAGAGGCAACTGGGGGCGGGGAAGGGGGGTGGGGTGGCAGAGAAGAGAAGAATTGTGGTATGTTAAGCACTTACTACATGCCAAGCGGTGTACTAAACACTGGGGTGAATACAAGCAAATAGGGTTGGACAGCCCCTGTCCCACTTGGAGCTCAGTCTTAATCCCCATTTTACAGAGGAAGTAACAGGCACAGAGAAGTAAAGGGACTTGCCCAAGGCCAGAGAGCAAACAAGTGGCAGAGTTGGATTAGAACTCATGACCTGCCGACTCCCAAGCCTGTGCTCTACCCACTTCGGAGAAGCCAGCTGTTAGCAATTCCATCCTCCCACCAATCCTGCTGGCTACCTCCACCCCTCCGGGCTGCCCTTCCATGAGGCATCAGAATCAGGAGAGGGAACTGATTAGCACAACTGAGGCCACAGACAGCAAATAAGTGGTTCCTTTTCCCTGGGGAATTGAAGCATCCCCATCTTCAATTGCTTTAGATGCTCACCTACTCTGGTCCAGATGCCTTCCCATCTTCCCAATCTGCTCCAGCTAAATCTGTTATCCCTCAATCTGACATCCTCCCCACCCCACAAGAGGGGCCCTAGAAGCCTCCCCTTTAGGCCTGCTTGATCCTCCCACCATCATGCCACTTAAGTAATGTAGGAGAGCTGGCTCATCCACTTGGATCTCCCCTCTAGAATGGAGGTTCCTTGTGGACAGGGATCTTGTTTACCAACTTCTGTCCTGTTCTCTCCTTAGTATACAGTAAGCACTCAAATGCCATTGATTGAGAACCATGGTAAAGGCATCTGCTTGTCTTTCGTTGTCTGCTCTATTAGATTTCAAGCTCTGAGGGTAGGAATTTCCTCTTGGATGCTATCTCTCCCACAGGCTCTCGGCACAATGCCCACAAAGGTCTCAGTATGCACTGGAGAAATGGATCCCCATCCCACTTTGCATTTAGGATTTTAATAGAGTGCATATACAGTCCAAGGCTATTCAACAATCCCAAATGGGTCCAGCTCTCAACATTAAGCAGATGCCACAGACAATTACACTCCCCACCTTCAAAGCCTTAGTCAAGGCAAAGCTCCAAGAAACCTTCACCGATTAAGCCCTCATCTTTTTCCTCCCACCTCTTCTATGTTGCCCTCATTAGCTCCTTTATTCACCCCTCAGCCACACACATATACATATCCTTAGTTTATATTTATGCCTGGTCTCCCCTTCTAGACTGTAAGCTTGTTGTGGGCAGGGAATGTGTCACATTGTACTCCCAAGCAATTAGTACCATGCTCTGCCCACAGTAAATGCTCAATAAATGTGACTGATTGATTAGGTGAGGAAAGAACAGGCAACATCCCGGTCCAGTCCCGTCCCCTCCTACCAACTAGGGCTCCCTTCACTTACTCTGAGTCTCCAGTTTGGTCAGGAGCGGCTGGGCCCCGCTGACAGCGGCCGCCGTGATGGTCTTCACGCCCTGCTCTGCCATGTTGCAGACAGACTTAACATAGGGGTAGCTCTCTTTGGTGGAGGTGTAGGCGGCAGAGACCATGTTGCAGGTGGAACTGACCAGGGGCATGTTAGCCACCCGGCCCATCACGCTCTGCGGGAGAGACAGACACTGGAGATGGAGCAAGAGAGCCTCCATGATCATTTCAACACCTTTCTCCTTTCCCCACACCACCCCAGGGTGATGTCACCAGTGTAATTTCTGCAGAGCCCTCCACTTGCTCTATATGGAATATCAGTTTCATCAACCTTTTGCCCTCTTTCCCTCCACCGCTCTATTAGCCCTCAGTTTCTGGTTAGTAATGGCTACCACCCTCTTAATGTGAAGCCCACCCCCATCCTGAGGATAAGACAGTGAGTAGGTCCTGCCCCTCTTCTCCCCCGCCCCCACCAACCCCCCCACAAAGGTGGAGCCCCCATAATACCCTCAGCCCAGGAAGTGCCTTTCGCAGGAAAGCAGCGAAAGCCCCCCCAATCCTCCACATTCCCTCTACCTGCTGTGTGGGATCCTCTTCAGCCTGAGCACCAACCTCTGCCCCATTAGCTGACATGGTGAAGTCTTCAAGTCTGGAGGGGGTGGGGGAGGAGGAGGAGGAGGAGGACATGGGTCAAACCATCACCACCAGGGCAAAGATTAGTGCCACCTGGCTCGGGGCAGAGTTCAGGTGTGATCGAGGTGCTCCGGCAGACACATTAAACCAGTTCTTTGCCCCCTTGGTGGGGCACACTGCCCCCCTTCCCCACCCCAGAGAACTGTTTCAAGTCACCATTTTGCCTTTCCAAGGGAAACTAGCATCAGTCATTGCTCTGCACACTAAGTGCTCAAATAGCATAGAATTACACCCTTGGGAGAGTACAACAGGAGTTGTAAGACAATCCCTTGCCTTCCAGGAGAGCATAATCTCCCCAACCCTGTGGGCAGCATCTGTCCAGACGAAGCTTACCTCAGGAGGGCTAGTGCGGTCCCTGAAGCCACTTTACTGGACACCACTAGCTGTATAGGAGGTGATAAACACCAGGGCCATTCCCGGACCCCATCCTTCTCAGCTGAAGCCATTTTTCCTGCCCCCAAAGCTTCCTGAACTTCACCTCACTCGCACTGGTCCCCTGGCCTGGAACTGTCTCCACAGATCCAACAGACCACAGCACTCCCTGCCTTCAACGCCCCCCTAAAATCCCATCTCCAACAAGCACCTCAAGTCCAGCCCTTCATACCTACCCTGAGCAACCTTGCATAGACACCAATTAGTTACTTCCCTTGGTCTCCCCCAAGGAAGGTAAGCTTGGACAGGGAACGGGGGGGGGGGGGGGGGGGGTTGCTTGTTTTGTACTTCCCAAGCACTTAGTATCCAAACCCCACTGGATATGATGCAATGCATCGTACTATGACTACTTCTGCCAGAGCTAGACTCCCCGCTTTACTCCCTGGGTCTCCACCAAATACCAAGAACTTCCAAGCTTCCATGCAGGGTGGGAAAGACCTCAGATTGGGTCTCTGATCCATTAGCTCTTCCCAACCTGCCTGTCCCTCCTTAACCCCATCCAGCTGGCCATCTCCCACTACAAGCCCCACTCACTTTCTGCTCCCACACGAGACAAAGTCAGCACTATACTTGTTTCCACCTTCCTGGGAAATAGGCTGTAAGCCCCTCATGGAATGTGTCTACCAGCTGTTATAATATACTCTCCCAAGCACTTAGCGTAGCGGTCTGCATGCAGTAAGCCTCAATAAATATGATTAATGCCTAACACCTGGCAAAGCACACAAAGAGCTGTTTCATAGCCCGTCTTCTCTGGGGGAAAAGACTAGGAAACCCATTCTGTTCTTGAGAATGGCTAAGGAGATTGAGCTACTCAAGAACTTCACACAACACCCTAAACACACACAATAGGCTCTGCTCAATAGATGGCACAGATTGGTGCTTTAGCCGATTCCCAGCTTCCCTCCCCCACACGTATATTACAAAGGGAACACAGGTTCCCATGGGTTGCTTGAGGCCTGTCCCAGTTGCCCTTTTCCTCACTGAAGTGGGGAAAACCGGGAATGTACCCTTCCAGAATGACTGACCCACACCCAAGGTGAGTGACCCTCCTCCTATGCAGCCCCAGAACTCCTGCAAGGGAGATGGGGAATTCTTGGCCTCGAACCCTCCAGGGGACCCTCCCCCCTCCCCGCCCCCACTGCTCATCAGAGAAGCAGCAGGGTGGAGACAACACGGGTCTGGGAGTCAGAAGGTCACAGGTTCTAATCCCACCTCCACCACTGGGGCAAGTCACTTCACCGGGCCTCAGTTACCTCATCTGGAAAATGGGGACAGAGACCGAGCCCCAGGTGGGACAGGGACCGTGTCCAACCCGATATGCTTCTATCCTCCCCAGCCAATATAGTACAGTGCCTGGCACATAGTAAGCACTTAACTACCATAATTATCTAGAATGGATCTGAATGAGGCTGGGGCAAGGGCACCCTCTAAGGTCCCCGAGTCTTAACACCCAGAAGTTTGTCCCTACAGTCAGGGGGGTGGCCCCCCAAGACCAGCGACTAGGGCTAGGTAGCCTGGCCCTTGAAGCCTCTCTGATCAGCTTCTCTACCAAATCCGGACGCCAAAGAGGCAGCTAATTAGAGACCAGGCCACGAACCCTCCATCTCAAAGACTCAGGACTGCCTACCACCCACTCACCCCCTACCCCCGGCTGAGCATGCTTGCAAGACAAGTCAGGCCTCAAGTTCAGACACACACACGCCAACCCCAAGGACAAACCTGTAACTCAAGTGTAAGCAGCCACCCACAGCCAGAGGCTGGAGGGAAGGGGGGTTGGTACAGACCCAGGAACTCTTCTACTCCACTCCCCCCCGAGCCCTTTCAGCCGGCCTCAACTAACTCCCCTAGCAGCCAACCGGCCACCCCCTCTTCCAAGCACGTAGAGCCCCCGCAGAAAAGTGACTCAGTCCCACCCTGCCCACTAGCCACGTCCCTCCCGGGAAAAGGGGGAGTAGGGACCGGCTTGGAACCACCCACCTCTGCGTGGTTTTTCTCCTTTCCTTCGTGGCGTCCACTTACCGCAAAAAGGGGGAAAAAAACCAGACTGCAAACGATCCGCTTCTTACACCCACTTCGGCCCCGTGACTCTCCTTTTATAGCAGCTCTCCCGCCCCCGCCCGTCGCTGGGTCGGTGATTGACAGTTGCCTCTGGCCAACCGGGGTGGGTCCCCGGACTCGATTTACCGACCAATGAAAGCCTGGAGGAGAAAAGGGGGGGCGGGTTGGAATATGGCAATTTGGGGAAGGGGCGGCGGCGGGAACCGGATTCCAGCGGGGGAAGGGAAAGGCACAGAGAGT
The DNA here is from genome assembly GCF_004115215.2 of Ornithorhynchus anatinus. Taxonomy (NCBI): domain Eukaryota; kingdom Metazoa; phylum Chordata; class Mammalia; order Monotremata; family Ornithorhynchidae; genus Ornithorhynchus; species Ornithorhynchus anatinus. The sequence continues at coordinate 108,683,886 of NC_041749.1, read as the reverse complement.
GGGGCGGAGCCTCCCCCTTGTCTTTGCCCTCCGGGGGTCCCTTCCTCACCATGCCCCTGCCCCCCTCGGCCCTCTCCCCCCTCCATCGCAAGCCGCAGGGAGTGGAGGGGCAGATGGTCTTTAATGATTTTTTTAATGGCCTTTCATGGACCCCATTTGCGTGTACATTCATAATAACAATGTCGGTGTTTGTTAAGCGCTTACCGTGTAGCGGAGCACTGTTCTAAGCGCTGGGGGAGATACAGGGTAATCAGGTCGTCCCACGTGAGCCTCACAGTTAATCCCCATTTTACAGACGAGGTAACTGAGGCCCAGAGACGTTAATAGTAATAATGGTGGTATTTGTTAAGCGCTTACTATGTGCAGAGCACTGTTCTAAGCGCTGGGGGGATACAAGGGGATCAGGTTGTCCCAGGTGGGGCTCACAGTTTTAATCCCCATTTTACAGATGAGGTAACTGAGGCACAGAGAAGTGAAGCGACTTGCCCAAAGTCACACAGCTGGCAAGCGGCGGAGCTGGGATTAGAACCCACAACCTCTGACTCCCAAGCCTGGGCTCTTTCCACTGAGCCACGCTCTCACAGTCACACAGCTGACAAGTGGCAGAGCTTGGGATTCGAACCCATGACCACGAACAATGATCATTGGAGAAGCAGCGTGGCTCAGTGGAAAGAGCACGGGCTTTGGAGTCAGGGCTCATGAGTTCGAATCCCAGCTCTGCCACTTGTCGGCTGTGTGACTGTGGGCAGGTCACTTAACTTCTCTGTGCCTCAGTTCCCTCATCTGTAAAATGGGGATTAAGACTGTGAGCCCCACGTGGGACGACCTGATTCCCCTATGTCTACCCCAGCGCTTAGAACAGTGCTCGGCACATAGTAAGCGCTTAACAAATACCAACATTATTATTATTATGACCTCTGACTCCCAAGCCCGGGCTCTTTCCACTGAGCCTCGCTGCTTCTCTAATAATAATTATTATTATTCTGGTATTTGTTAAGTGGTTACTATGTGCCGGACACCGTGCTAAGCACTGGGGTGAAAACAAGCAAATTGGGTTGCCCACAGTCCCTGTTCCACGTGGGGCTCACAGGCTCAATCCCCATTTTACAGACGAGGTAACTGAGGCCCAGAGAAGCGAAGTGACTTGCCCACGGTCACACAGCATACGGGTGAAGGAGCCGGGATTAGAACCCACGACCTTCCGACTCCCAGGCCTGTGCTCTGTCCATTACGCCACGCTGATTCATTCAATAGTATTTATTGAGCGCTTCCTCTGTGCAGAGCGCTTGGAACGTACAGTTGGGCAACAGAGACGATGACGGGCTCCCAGTCTAAACGGGGGAGACGGACGGCACAGCAAAACCGAACAAAACAAGACGACATCATCAAGATAAATAGAATCGAGGAGATACACATCTCAGCACACGGTACGGTGCCTGCCACATAGCAGGCACTTAACGGAGAATCGCAATAATAATTACGGTATTTGCTATGTGCTAAGCAGCGTGGCTCGGTGGAAAGAGCCCGGGCTTGGGGGTCAGAGGTCATGGGTTCGAATCCCAGCTCTGCCGCTTGTCAGCTGTGTGACTGTGGGCCAGTCACTTCACTTCTCTGGGCCTCAGTTACCTCATCTGTAAAATGGGGATGAAGACTGTGAGCCTCACGTGGGACAACCTGATTAGCCTGTATCTACCCCAGCGCTTAGAACAGTGCTCTGCACCTAGTAAGCGCTTAACAAATGCCAACATTATTATGTGCCGGGCACTGGGGTAGATAGAAGCTAATCAGGTTGGACGCAGTCCCCGTCCCATCCGGAGCTCACGAGCAGGGATCGTCTCTATCTGTTGCCGAATTGTACATTCCAAGCGCTTAGTACAGTGCTCTGCACACAGTAAGCACTCAAGAAATACGATTGAATGGATGAATCCCCGTTTTCCAGATGAGGGCTTGCCCACTTTTATTAATAATAATAATAACAATGTTGGTATTTGCTAAGCGCTTACTATGTGCAGAGCACTGTTCTAAGCGCTGGGGTAGATACAGGGTCATCAGGTTGTCCCACGTGAGGCTCACAGTTAATCCCCATTTTACAGATGAGGTAGCGGAGGCACAGAGAAGTTAAGGGACTTGCCCACAGTCACACAGCTGACAAGTGGAAGAGGCAGGATTCAAACCCATGACCTCCGACTCCCAAGCCCGGGCTCTTTCCACTGAGCCACGCTGCTTCTCTTTTGATAAGAGTGGTATTTGTTAAGCGCTTACTATGTGCCAAGCACTGTTCTACTTTTGTCAGCCCCGCAGCCCAGCCGACTGATAAATTATCCAGGGAATCCTGGCGTAAATGCCACTCTCTCCGGTCTCGTAGCGGCGAACATTTCGGAGCGGACATGTCGTCATCCTTGAGGCCAAAGGGTAAGTTCGGTCGCAGAGGTTATAGGGCAGTTTGGTGTGGATGCAGTCGGCCGGGGAGCGGCCCCGGGGTCCAGATCTGCTTTGCTTCTCCAGCTATTTGGGAGGAGAGGCCGTGGGAAGGGGGAGGAAAGGTCTTTGGGGTTTGGGAGCAGAGAAATGTCATGTGGAGGGGGATAAATGGCAGGAAAGTCCCCCTCACTATGTGCCAGGCACCGGATTAAGAGCTGGGGAAGATGAAGGATAGTCAGCTCAGACACAGCAGGGGAAGCAGCATGGCCTAGTGGAAGGAGTAGGTCCCCGGAGTCGAAGGACCTGGGTTCTAATCCCGACTCTGTCAAATGCTGGCTGTGTGACTTTGGGCAAGTCACTTCACTTCTCTGGGCCTCAGTTACCTCATCTGTAAAATGGGGATTAAGACTGTGAGCCCCACCTGATCACCTTATATCCCTCCCCCCCAGTGTTTAGAACAGTGCTTTGCATATAGTAAGCGCTTAACAGATGCCATTCTCGTTAAGTCACTCAACTTCTCTGTGCCTCAGTTCTCCTGTTCTCCCTCCTACTTAGACTGTGAGCCCCATGCAGGACAGGGACTGTGTCCAACTCAATTAACTTGTATCTACCCCAGCGCTTAGAACAGTGTTTGACCCACAGTAAGCACTTGATGATAATCAAACAAAATCCAAGTTGCACATGAGGCTCTTAGTCTTGATCCCCATTTTACAGAGGAGGGGACTGAGGCGCAGGAAAGTGAAGTTGCCCAGGGTCACCCACAGCAGACGAGTGGCAGAGCCGGGAGTAGAATCCAGGTCCTCTGACTCCCAGGCTCACAATCCGCCCCCCCCCCCCCCCACACTTATTTTTAGCCTCAGTCATGCCAGCAGCCAAGCCTGGCCACACCTGGTCTAATAATAGCTAAGGGACAGGGAAAAGAATGGGAAACCCTTGGAATAGTTTCCTTCTTTAGTGGACCCACCTGATCCTCTTGACTTTCCTGCCAGCCAGAAAAGGGGAGGAGGGAACTCTTGAGAAAAACCTCATTTCTTCACTCAATTTATTGAGCACCATGTTTTTTTATGGTATTTAATAATAATAATAATAATAATGTTGGTATTTGTTAAGCGCTTACTATGTGCAGAGCACTGTTCTAAGCGCTGGGATAGATACAGGGTGATCAGGTAATCAGGTTGTCTCATGTGAGGCTCACAGTTAATCCCCATTTTACAGATGAGGTAACTGAGGCACAGAGAAGTTAAGTGACTTGCCCACAGTCACACAGCTGACGAGTGGCAGAGCCGGGAGTCGAACCCATGACCTCTAACTCCAAAGCCCAGGCTCTTTCCACTGAGCCAGGCTGCTTCATATGGTACTTGTTAAGAGCTTACTACGTGCCAAACACTGTTCTAAGCACTGGGGTAGATACAAATTAATCTTGGACAGGACACAGTCCATGTCCCACATCGGGCTCACAGTCTTAATCCCCATTTTACAGATGAGGTAACTGAGGCACAGAGAAATGAAGTGAATTGCCCAAGGCCACACAGCTGACAAGTGGTGGAGCTGGGATTAGAACCCAGGTCCCTCTGACTCCCAGGCCCGTGCTCTTTCTGCTAAACCACGCTGTATTTAAGTGCTTACTACGAGCCGGGCACTGTGCTAAGCACTGGAGATAAGATAATCGGGTTGGATACAGTCTCTGTCCCACATGGGACTCACAGTCTCAATCCCCATTTTACCAGATGAGGGAATTATAGCCCAGAGAAGTTAAGTGACTTGCCCAAGGTCACACAGCAAAGTGGCAAGCGGAGCAGTGTTCCAGTCTCGGGAGTGTGATGGAGTCTCCCACTGGGAATCAATCAATCAGTGGTGTTTACTGTGTGCAGAGCACTGTACTAAGCGCTTGGGAGAGTGACGATACAACAGAGTTGGTAGACATATTTTCTGCCCACAACGAGCTTACAGTCGAGAGGGGGTGACAGACAGGAAAGGAACAACCTGAATCATGTACGGCTGAGCCTCAATTCTGAGATTTCGGGGCCTAGAAGCTGTGTGGAGGAATTGGTTCTCGCGACAGTGGTTTGCACAGTCATCCCCACCCCATGACGGCCGCAAGCTCTCCTCCCTGCCCGGCATGTTCTCGCTGGGGCATGGACTGTAATGAGGAAGTAGTGTGGCCTAGTGGATAGAGCCAGGCCTGGGAGTCAGAAGGACCTGGGTTCTAATCCAGGCTCCACCTCTTGTCCGCTGTGTGATCTTGGGCAAGTCACTTCATTCATTAAATTGTATTTATTGAGTGCTTGCCGTGTGCAGAGCACTGTGTTAAGTGCTTGGGAGAGTACAATATGACAATATAACAGACACATTCGCTTCTCAGTCTCTTTCATGGGCTCCTTCTCTGCCTCCCACCCCCTAACCGCGGGGGTCCCTCAAGGTTCAGTCCTGGGTCCCCGTCTAATTCTCCCTCTAAATCCATTCCCTTGAAGAACTCATTCGCTCCAGGGGCTTCGACTGCCATCTCTATGCAGATGATTCCCAAATCTACATTTCCAGCCCAGATCTCTCTCCCTCTCTGCGGTCTTGCGTTTCCTCCTGCCATCAAGACACCTCTACTTGGATGTCCTGCCGTCATCTCAGACTTTACACGTCTAAAACGGAGCTCCTTATCTTCCCGCCCAAACCCTGTTCTTCCCCTGACTGTCCCATCCCCGTAGACGGCACCACCATCCTTCCTGTCTCGCAAGCCCGCAACCTTGACGTTGTCCTCGACTCCTCTCTCTCACTCAACCCACGTATTCGTTTCATTACTAAATCCTGTCTGTTTGACCTTCTCAACATCGCTAAAATCTGCCCTTTCCTCTCCATCCAAATTGCTTCCACGTTAATACAATCACTTATCCTATCCCACCTTGATTCGGTACCAGCTTCCTTGCTGACCTCCCTGCCTCCCGTCTCTCCCCAGTCCAGTCCATACTTCACTCTGCTGCCCGGATCATTTTTCTACAAAAATATACAGCCCATGTTTCTCCGCTCCTCAAGAACCTCCAGTGGTCGCCCATCCACATCTGCATCAAACAGAAACTCCTCACCATCGGCTTTAAAGCACTCAATCACCTAGCCTCCTCCTCCCTCGCTCCGCTACTCTCCTACTACAACCCAGCCCGCACACTTTGGGTTAACCTTCTAATGCTAAACTAATGCTAATCTTCTCACTGTACCTCGATCTCATCTATCTTGCCGGTGACCTCTCGCCCACATCCCGCCTCTGGCCTGGAGCGCCCTCCCTCTTCATATCCAACAAAGAATTCCTCCCCCACCTTCAAAGCCTTATTGAAGGCTTACAACTCCTCCAAGGGGTCTTCCCTGACTAAGCCCTCCTTTCCTCTTCTCCCACTCCCTTCTGCGCTGCCTTGACTTGCTCCCTTTATTCATCCCCCCGTCCCAGCCCCGCAGGACTTACGTACATTTCTGTAATTTATTTATATTGATGTCTGATAATAATGTCGGTATTTGTTAAGCGCTTACTACGTGCAGAGCACTGTTCTAAGCGCTGGGGTAGATACAGGGGAATGAGGTTGTCCCACGTGAGGCTCACAGTCTTCATCCCCATTTTACAGATGAGGGAACTGAGGCACAGAGAAGTGAAATGACTTGCCCACAGTCACCCAGCTAACAAGGGGCAGAGTCGGAATTCGAACCCATGACCTCTGACTCCCAAGCCCGGGCTCTTTCCACTGAGCCACGCTGCTTCTCTACTGTAGTCCCCACAGTCCCCCTGTAGACTGTAAGGTCGTTGTGGGCAGGGAATGTGTCTGTTATATAGTTAAATTGTACGCTCCCAGTGCTTAAAACAGTGCTCGGCACACAGTAAGTGCTCAGTAAATACGATTGGCTGGCTGGCTGCAAGTGCCTGAGTGGAAAGGTGGCCGCTGGGATGGTACATCCTGGGAAGTGAAAAATTAACTGGGAAAACCTCCTGGTGGAGTTGGGCTTTCTGAAGGTTTTTAAAGCTGGGGAGAGTTGTATTCTGGAAAATGTGAATGGAGAGGGAGCTCCAGGTCAAGAACAAGGACCCAGAGGTCGGGGAAGGGTGAGAATGAGACAGTGGAGAAGGTCCGTTTGAGAATCAATCAGTCGATCAATCAGTGGAATTTTTTGAGTGCTTACTTTGGACAGAGCACCGTACTAAACGCTTGGGAGAGTCTAGTATCGTCGGAGTGGCCGGCGAAAAGAGCGGAAACATAAGAAGGAATTAAGCTGGTAGAAAGCCTTGAAGCCATTAGTCATTTTTGGTTTGATCTCCCTTGCCACTGGAGGTTTCTCTCGATCTTTCCCTCCTTCTTCACCTAAAAACCCACTTTCTGTAAGAAACTTTCCTGATGGTACTTCGCTGCATTGGTGGTTCAGTGGTAGAATTCTCGCCTGCCACGCGGGAGGCCCGGGTTCGATTCCCGGCCAGTGCAACCGATATTATTCCCCCTCTGGACTGGAAGCTCACTGTGGGCAGGGAGCGGGTCTACCAACTCTGTTACGTTGGACTCTCCCAAGCGCTTAGTACAGCGCTCTGCACACAGTGAGCGCTCAATAAATACAATTGATTGATGGCTTCTCGTCACTCCAGCACAGGTATAAATCTCTGTAAATTAAGGGCCCTGCCTCAATCCATCACCCAGCGCGCAATAGTATTAGCAGTATTAGTATTTATTAAGGGCTTTCTGTGTGAAGAGCACCATACTCAGGGTGGGGTGGGAAAGAATATGCAGTTGGGAATTAGATGGGGAAGCAGTTTGGCTCAGTGGATAGAGCCTGGGCCTGGGGGTCAGAGGACCTGGGTTTTAATTCCAGCTCCATCACTTCAGTCAATCAATCGATCGTATTTACTGAGCGCTTACTGTGTGCAAGGTGAGAAGCAGCGTGGCTCAGTGGAAGAAGCCCGGGCTTGGGAGTCAGAGGTCATGGGTTCTAATCCCGGCTCCGCCGTTTGTCAGCTGTGTGACTCTGGGCAAGTCACTTCACTTCTCTGTGCCTCAGTTACCTCCTCTGGAAAATGGGGATGAAGACTGTGAGCCCCACGTGGGACAATCTGGTCACCTTGTATTCCACCCCCCCAGCGCTTAGAACAGTGCCTTGCACATAGTAAGCGCTTAACAGATGCCATCATTATTATTATTTGGGAGAGTGCAATATAACATAATCGGTAGACATGTTCCCTGCCCACAGTGAGCTTACAGTCTAGAGAGGGTAGACAGATATTAAATTGATATATTTAATTTAAGCACCATGGCCTAGTGGGAAGAGCACAGGCCTGGGAGGAAGAGGACCTGGGTTCTAATTTTGGCTCTATCACATGCCTGCTGTGTAATCCTGGGCAAGTGACTTAACTTCTCTGTGCCTCGGTTCCTTCGTCGGCAAAAATGGGGATTCGATACATGCTCTCCCTCCTACTTAGACTGTGAACCCCATGCGGGACCTGATTATCTTTGCCCTTTGGGCATTTAATATTCACCCCACCTTCAACCCTGCAGTACCGTGTACGTATCTCTAAATTATACATTATAAATTGTTTATCTTAATGCCTCTCTCCCCCTATAGACTGTAAGCTCATTATGGGCAGGGGACATGTCTGCTAATTCTGTTATATCGTACTCGCCCAAGTGCTTAGTGTATAGTAAGCACTCAATAAATACCATTGATTAATTGATCGATTGATCGACTTATCTTGTATCTACCCCAGCACGCAGTACAGTGCTTGGCACATAGTAAGCACTTAACAAATTCCACAGCTTTTTGGTGTTGTTATAAATAAATAAATTACGGATCTGTACATAAGTGTTGTGGGGCTGAGGGAGGAGTGAATAAAGGGTGCAAGGACTTGGAGAAACAACATGGCCTAGTGGCTAGAACAGAGGTCTGGGAATCAGAAGGACCTGGGTTCTAATCCAGGCTCCGCTACTTGTCTGCTGTGTGACCTCGGGCAAATCATTTAACTTCTCCATGCCTCAGTTTACCTCCTCTATAAAATGGGGATTAAGACCGTGAGCCCCATGTGGGACATGAACGGTGTCCAGCCTGATTAGCCTGTAAAAAAGGAATAACAATGGTACTTAAGCAGCGTGGCTCAGCGGCAAGAGCACGGGCTTTGGAGTCAGAGGTCATGGGTTCGAATCCCGGCTCTGCCACTTGTCAGCTGTGTGACTGTGGGCAAGTCACTTAACTTCTCTGTGCCTCAGTTCCCTCATCTGTAAAATGGGGATTAAGACTGTGAGCCCTACGTGGGACAACCTGATTCCCCTGTGTCTACCCCAGCGCTTAGAACAGTGCTCTGCACATAGTAAGCACTTAACAAATACCAAATACCAACACATACTATGTGCCAAGCACTGGGGTAGAAACAAGTTAATCAGGTTGGACTCAGTTCCTGTCCCACATGAGGCTCTCACTCTTTATCTCCATTTTACAGATGAGGTAACTGAGGCCCAGAGAAGTGAAGTGACTTGCCCCCAGTCACACAGCAGACGTGGCAGATCAGGATTAGAACCCAGGTCCTTCTGACTCCCAGGCCCATGCTCTATCCACTAAGCCACGCTGCTTCTTGTATCTACCCCAGTGCTTAGTACAGTTCCTGGCACAGAGTAAGTGCTTAACAAATACCAAAAAAAAAAAAAGAGGGTGCAGACACGCAGATGGGAGTCGGAGAAGAAGAAATGAAGGCTTAGAGAAGGCCGCTTGGAGATGTATTTTTAATGAGGCTGTGCAGGAGGGGAGAGCGATCATCTGCCGAATATGAGGAGGGAGGGAGCTCCAGACCAGAGGCGGGACGTGGGCGAAGGGGTAGACGGCGAGATCGACGAGATCGAGGTACAGTAAGTAGGTTGGCGTTAGAGGAGCTAAGTTTGCCGGTTGGATTGTAGTAGGAGAGTAATGAGGTGAAATAGGAGGGGGCATAGTGATGGACTGCTTTAAAGCCTTTGGTGAGGTATCTCTTTCTGATGCAGAGGTAGATGGGCAATCATTGGAGGTTCTTGAGGAGTGGGGAAACACGGACTGAACGTTTTTGTCGAAAAACGATCCAGAGAGCAGAGTGAAGTATGGACTGGAGTAGGGAGAGACAGGAGGCAGGGAGGTCAACGAGGAGATTGACGCAGTCGTCAAGGCAGGATAGCATAAGTGCCTGGATTAACTTGGTAGCAGTTTGGTTGGAGAGGAAAGGGGGGATTTTAGCGATGTTGTGAAGGCTGAACCGACAGGATTTGGTGACAGACTGTATACGTGGGTTGAATGAGAGAGAGGAGTTGAAGATGATGCCAAGGCAATGGGCTTGGGAGACAGGATTAAGGTGGTGTTGTCTACAGTGATGGAAAAGTCAGGGATAGGACAGGGTTTGGGTGGGACGATGAAGAGTTCCAATTCGGACGTGTTAAGTTTGAGATGTCATCCAGGTAGGGAATGTCCTGAAGGCAGGAGGAAATATGAACCTGCAGAGAAGGACTTGAGTCCTTTTCTTGCCTGCTGTGTGACCCTGGGCAAGTCACTTCATGTCTATGTGCCTCAGCTTCCTCCACTGCAGAATGAGGATTCGATACCTGGTCTCCCACATATTTGAATGTGAGCCCACGTGGGACGGGGACTGTAATCCGGCCTGATGAACCTGTATCTACCCCAGTGCTTAGAACAGTGCTTGATGCAAAGTAAATGCTTAACGGATACCATTACAGAATAAAATTAAGAAGAAAACAAAAGAGAACACATGGTCCCTGGCCCTCAAGGGGCTCACGATATGTGCATATGCGTATGGGAGAGGGACTGGAGACAGACATATCAGGAGTTATGAAATGTTAAAACAGAGAAGCAGCGCGGCTGGGTGGACGGAGCCCGGGCTTACGAATCAGAGGTCATGGGTTCTAATCCCGGCTCTGCCATTTGTTAGCTGTGTGACTTTGGGCAGGTCCCTTAACTTCTCTGGCCCTCAGTTACCTCATCTGTAAAATGGGGATGAAGACTGTGAGCCCCGTGAGAGACAACCTGATCACCTTGTATCCCCCAAGCGCTTAGAACAGTGCTTTGCACATAGTAAGCGCTTAAATACCAACATTATTATTATTATTATTATTAAAACTCGAAAGCAGCATAAAAAATGAGGACAAATGCACAAAATAAAAACAGAAATCGGGAGGATGCTATAACTAGAGGAGCAGAATTGCAGGCTCCTTGGGGTTCAGAGTCGAAGGCACTCCCGTAGCCACGGCAGTCACGGGTCTTCTTGAGGTCTTGTGGAGGCCTCATGCTGGCACTGCTCTTCTCTTTTCATTCATTCATTCAATAGTATTTATTGAGCGCTCACTATGTGCGGAGCACTGTACTAAGCGCTTGGGATGTACAAATCGGCAACAGATAACTGCATGGCGGAAGGCAGGATGGGATGGAGTCTTCTTGATGACGTGAAGGAGAGTCAGGGCTAGTTCTCGGGAGTCAGCGTGGCTGCCCGTCAGATGCGTATGGGGGAGGGAGGAACGACAGCGGTGTGTGTGTCTGTGCGTGTGTGTTTGCGTGTCCCCTGTCCCCTCTATCAAACCGATACCCTCCTTCTATCCTAGTGTTCAGTAGGTTCATCCCCAAGTGGAGCTATCCTGGACAGTGTCGATGGACTGACCAAAAGTGCTACTGAAGCAGCGTGGCTCAGTGGAAAGAGCCCGGGCTTAGGAGTCAGAGGTCATGGGTTCTAATCCCGGCTCCGCCACCTGTCAGCTGTGTGACTTTGGGCAGGTCACTTCACTTCTCGGTGCCTCAGTTACCTCATCTGTAAAATGGGCATTAAGACTGTGAGCCCCACGTGGGCAACCTGAATACCCTGTATCTACCCCGGCGCTTAGAACAGTGCTCGGCACATAGTTAAGCACTTACTATGTGCCAGATACTGCACTAACTGCTGGGGTAGATACAAGCAAATCGGGTTGGACACAGTCCCGGTCCCGCTTGGGGCTCGCAGTCTCAATCCCTGTTTTCCAGATGAAGTTACTGAGGCACAGGAGAAGCGAAATGACTTGCCCAAGGTCACACAGCAGACATGTGGTGGAACTGGGATTAGAACCCATGACCTTCTGACTCCCAGCGCCGTGCTCTAGCCACTACATCATTCATCGGAGTTGTCTCAACTCCCAGACGGCTCCTCCTAAGGAGGGAAGCCGCGTGGCCTACTGGAAGGAGTACGGGCCTGGGAGTCAGAGGCCCTGGGTTCTGATCTTCTTCTGTTTTTGTCCGTCTGTCTCCCCCGATTAGACTGTAAGCCCCCACTGGGCAGGGATCGTCTATCTGTTGCCGAACTGTGAATGTGCTGTGCACATAGTAAGCGCTCGATAAATACTATTGGATGAATGAATGAATGATCTCGGCTCCACCATTTGCCCGCTGTGTGACCTCAGTTTCCTCATTCGGAAAACGGGGATTGAATCCTACTCCCTCTACTTAGACTGTGAGCCCCATGTGGGACAGGGACCGTGTCCGACCTAAATATCTTGGTTTTAAATAATAGCACAGTTATTATTATTCCAATTAGGAGGGACACAGCAGCATCCTGGTCCATAAGATTCTGGGAACTTTGCCCCCCCAGCCCCCACCCTGTACCCCTAAAACACCACCAAACCCTGCTTCCTCCCCCTTTCCCTTTCCTCTCCCACAGGGGGCACTGTGGCTTTTAGCCTGTTTCCCACCTAAGCCTCTCCCCAAGCTCCACCTCCTTCCCCTCCCTCTCCAACTCTTTCCTTAAAGTCGCCCTTTTCCACTGGATGGAGAAGCTCGGCTCTTCAGGATCTTCCCTGTGGCGGAATGCAGGTGCTGCCCAGGAAATTCTAGCTGGGGAGGTGGTACACAGGCAGCCCACCATGCTCCCCCATAATGCTTTCCTTTCCCCCAGTTCCCAGGGAAGGAAGCGGGGGAGGAGCCGGGGACAAACCTAATAATAATCGTGATATTTATTGAGTGCAGCACTATACGAAGGGCTGGGGTAGATACAGGATCATCTGGTCAGGCGTAGTCCCTGTCCCGCATGGGGCTCACTGCCCGAGGGGAGGGAGAACGGGTGTTGAATCCCCATTTTACAGATGAGGAAATTGAGGCCCAGAGAAGTTAGGGGACTTGCCCCCTTCCTTTACAGCAGGCAAAGTGACAGAGGCAGCATTAGAACGCAGGTCCTCTGACTCCCAGGCCCGGGCTTTTTCCACTAGCCCACTCTGCCTCCAAAACCTTTACCCTCATCTCCTGATGGGGGAATGGAGGCTTCAAGGTGGGGGAGGGGATGGGGGTGGGACTTGACCTCAGCCGGCTGTGGGGGAGCGAGGAAGGGAGGGAGGACTCAGACCTGGGGTCTTTAGATGTCAGTGGCCAAGAGTCACTAGCCAACTGGGGAAAGGCATCACCACAAACCTCTCTTTCTCTCATCTCGGACTATCTTTGTTTTTTCCTCCTCTCTTTCTATCTCGTTGTCTTTTTCTGCCTATATGTCTCTTTCTGTCTCTTTTCTCTCTCTCTCTCTCTCTTTCTGTCTCTCTCTCCGTCTGTCTCTGACTCCATCGTCCAGTAAAAGCCCCTGACCTTTTCTGCAGGCCGCGGATGCTTGCGTGAGTAAGCGCCTCTGGACCGTAAGCTTGTTGTGGGCAGGGAACGTGTCTGTTCACTGTCGTAGTGTACTTTCCCAAGTGCTCAGTGCAGTGCTGTGCACACGGTAAGCGCTCAATGAATACCATCGAATGAGTTGAATGAATGAATGAACATGAGTCTGTGCAGGGTGGCCCAGGGACCTCCAGGCCCGTTCTCCCCCTCCCCCCAGCTATTCCTGGGGAACGGGGTGGGGGTGGGCGGCAAGGGGGATTTTTATATATCTGATTCCTGCTGCACGGGTGGGCAGGGGAATGGGGGTGGGGAAGATGGGGTATTTCAGCCCAGGCTGTACATTCCGCTCCCCTAGCGCCAGCTTACTCGCTGTGCCCCGATCTCATCTATCTCGCCACTGACCCTTTCCCACATCCTCCCTCTGGCCTGGAAGTTCCTCCCCCTCCATATACGCCCGACCACCGCGCTGTCCACCTTCAATGCATTATTAAGGTCGCATCTCCTCCAAGAGGTCTTCCCCGATCAAGCCCTCCTTTCCCCCTTCTGCGTCGTCTATGCAATTGGATCTGTGACCTTTGGACATTTGATCTTCACCCCCCCACCCCCAATCCCGCAGCGCTTATGTGCATATCTTTAAATCGTATGTTATAAATGACGTTGTTCATTTTAATGTCTGTCTCCCCCCCTCTAGCAGAGAAGCAGCGTGGCTCAGTGGAAAGAGCCCGGGCTTGGGAGTCAGAGGTCGTGGGTTCTAATCCCGGCTCCGCCGCTTGCCGGCTGTGTGACTTTGGGCAAGTCACTTCACTTCTCTGTGCCTCAGTTCCCTCATCTGGAAAATGGGGATTAAAACTGTGAGCCCCACGTGGGACCACCTGATCACCTTGTATCCCCCAGTGCTTAAAACAGTGCTTTGCACATAGTAAGCTCTTAACAAATACCACCGTTTATTTCTTATTTATTTAATCCCAGCTCCGCCACTCGTCAGCTGTGTGACTTTGGGCAAGTCACTTCACTTCTCCGGGCCTCAGTTACCTCATCTGTAAAATGGGGATTAAGACCGTGAGCCCCACGTGGGACAACCTGATTACCTTGTATCTACCCCAGCGCTTAGAACAGTGCTTGCCACGTAGTAAGCGCTTAACAAATACCATCGTCGTTATTACGATGGCAATACGTAATATGTGCCTCAGTTACCTCATCTGCAAAATGGACATTTAGATCGTGAGCCTCACGTGGGACAACCTGATGACCCTGTATCTCCCCCAGCGCTTAGAACAGTGCTCTGCACATAGTAAGCGCTTAACAAATACCAACATTGTTGTTGTGGTTATTATTAAACTCATTACGGGTAGGGAACGTGTCTGCTAATTCTATGGTGTTGTACTCTCCCAAGTGCTTAGCCCAGTGCATGGTGTAGTGGATAGAGCACGGGCCTGGGAGTCAGAAGTTCTAATCCCGGCTCTGCCACTTGTCTGCTGGGTGACCTTGGGCAAATCGCTTCACTTCTCTGGGCCTCAGTTACCTCATCTGGAAGATGGGGATTAAGACCGTGAGCCCCAGGTGGGACAGCCTAACCCGATTTGCTCGTATCCGCCCCAGCGCTTAGTACAGTGCCTGACACACAGTGAGTGCTTAGCAAATACCACAATTATTAGCATTAGTAGTAGTAAGCGCTCAGTAAAGGCCACTGATTCATTCAGAGCCGAGAAGGTGACTTTCCATAGTTATCCCCGGTCCCTAGACGGAGCCGTGTCTCCTGGGGCACCCACGACCCCCCAGGACCATGCTCCTCTCCCATCTTCTTCATTCGTTCATTCATTCGATCGTATTTATCGAGTGCTTACTGTGTGCAGAGCACTGGACTAAGCGCTTGGGAAAGTGCAGTACAGAGCAATTCTGGCCTTGTGTTCTGCAGGCCCAGGGAGGAAAGGGTTAATGATCTGTGGGTTAGAGGGCCAAGAGAACTAGGGGGAAGGGAAGGGGAAGTGGGGGAAGAAGAAACGGTGTCATTCACCTCTAGGACCTGTCCCCCAGAAGCTGCCCTTCCCCCCCTCCCCTTCCTCCCACAGTCCCCCTGGGGGGGGGGGTGGGACCAGAGAGAAAGCTGGAGAGTGGGGGAGGGGTCCCCAGGGCATCAGGGATACCAAGAAGCCTGGGGTGGGGGGTGGGGGGCGGTGAGGGGCCCACTCAGGGGTTGGATCCTCGCGCTGGGGCAGGAAACCATCCCCTTCCTCCTCCTCGCTCCCCCCCCCGCAGAAAGCCCCTTTCCAGTAGACCACCTGCATCAGCGACTCCCCCCTCCTCCCACCCACAGGAAGCTCATCTGGCCTCGCCCGGGCCCCGGGTGGGGGATGCTGGGAGGGTATCGGGGGAGAGATGCGGGCGATTACCGCCAAGCAGAAGCAGCCCCTTTGCTTTCCACCTCCCCAACCCCTGCCGGGGCAAGGACCTGAATGTCTGCCCAGGGCTCAGTGGAATCTGATCTCCATCCTACCCTTCAAGAGCTCCCTCCGGTCAGAGTCAGGAAACTCCATCTGCCCGGGAGTTCTTCTGTGCATCTACCCTCCGTAACGATACTAACTGTGGTATTCGTGAAGCGCTCACCGTGTGCCAGGCACTGTAGTAAGCGCTGGGGTGGATACAAGCAAGTCGGCTTAGACACAGTCCCTGTCCCACGTGGGGCTCCCGGTCTCAATCCCCATTTTACAGACTGAGGCCCAGAGAAGCGAAGTGAGTTGTCCAAGGTCACAGAGGCAGAGGAGTGGCGGAGCCAGGATTAGAACCCAGGCCCTCCCACTCCCAGGCCCGTGCTCTATCCACTCTGCCGTGCTGCTTCTCTCCAGTTGCGGGCCAAAGCCTGTTTCCTCTGGGCTTCTCTCCACAGAGGTGGAGAACGGTTCAGCTACCGGCCCTTGTGCACCACGAGAAGGTCATTCATCCCTGCTCCCCATTTCTTCGCCTCCCTAGGCGGGATTCTTGTCTCGCCAGCATTTCCGTGAAGGCAGGGTAGGGAAGAAAAGTGCCGCCCCTATCGCCTCCAAAGAAAACCCATCTCTGGGTCTCCCTATCCTCAACCCAGTAGGAGCCGGCCCCATAAGGGCAAGGGGGGCGGTCAGTGCTCCACCGGTTTCCTGCCGTGGGCGAAGCCAACGTTCCCGCCCCCGTCAGACCCCCCAGCTTCACTCCCTCCCAGGGCTCTGACCAGCCCCCAGAGTTTCCGAGTAGGGGCTGGAGAGACGCTGGGTTATAGCTCTCTCTCATTCCACTTAGCTCTGCACGACTTGTTCATTCACTCATTCAGTGGTATCTATGGAGCGCTTACTGTGTGCAGAGCACTGGACCGAGCGCTCGGAATGTACAATTCGGCAACAGATAGAGACAGTCCCTGCCCAACGACGGGCTCACAGTCCGAAAGGGGGAGACGGACGGCGAGACAAAACAAGCAGTCAGGCATCGATACCATCAAGATAAATGGAATCATAGATAGATATACACATCATTAATAAAATAAATGGAGTAATAAATAATATATGCAAATATGCACAAGTGCTATGGGAAGGGGATGGGGGTAGAGCAGAGGGAGGGAGTAGGGGGAATGGGGAGGGGAGGAGGGGCAGAAGGAAAGGGAGGGCTCAGTCTGGGTGGGCCTCCTGGAGGAGGTGAGCTCGCAGTAGGGCTTTGAAGAGGGGAAGGGAGTTTAGCGGATGTGAGGGGGGAGGGCGTTCCAGGCGAGGACGAGGCACCGTGAGGTGAGCGGCAGAGGAGCGGAGCGTACGGGGTGGGCAGTAGAAAGAGGGAAGGGAGGTGAGCTAGGAGCGGGCAAGGTGATGGAGAGCTCTGAAGCCAAGAGTGAGGAGTTTTTGCTTCATGCGAAGGTTGATAAGCAACTGCTGGAGGTTTTTGAGGAGGGGACTGACGTGCCCAGAGCGTTTCTGTAGAAAGACAATCTGGGCAACTTGTCCACCACTCCCTCCTTCCTCAGCCCTATTTTCCTTGCTGCCCCACCAATGCTCCTCCCTCCCCCCCCCCCTTTGGGGGGGTTTATGGTATTTAAGTGTTTATTACGTGCCAGGCACTGTACTAAGCACTGGGGGTAGACACAAGCTAATCAGGTTGGACACAGTCCGTGCCCCACGTGGGGCTCGTGGCTTTAATCCCCATTTTACAGATGAGGACACTGAGGCCCAGAGAAGTGAAGTGACTTGTCCGAGGTCACACAGCAGACGAGCGGCAGAGCTGGGATTAGATCCGAGGTCCTTCTGACTCCCGGGTCCGTGCTCTGTCCACTAGGCCACGGTGCGTCTTCTTCCCACATATGACACAGAGAAAGCCTATTTCCGGTTTATTGCCACTCATCTTCTAACATTCCAGTCAGAGCTCCCCACCACCCCAGGGGCTTTGGATGACAATCTGGACGTTAGCTGTCACCTTTTCCAGTCATCAGGTAAGAAGGACAGTGGTTCCTTGTCTTCTGATCCTCCAGGTCGATTACACGGTGGCTCTGGTTGACAACGCCGATTTAACCGCCACCTTTTTCGGTCATCAGGTAAGATGGAGAATGGTCACTTGTCTTTTAATTCCCCAGGCTGACTACGCAGTGGCTTCAGATGACAGCGCGGACTTCAGCTGCCACCTTTTTCCGTCATCAGGTAAGATGGACGGCGGCCACTTGTCTTCTATTCCCCTGGGTTGGTTACACGGTGACTTTGGATCACAACGCGGACTTTAGCCGTAACCTTTTTCCCTCATCAAGTAAGATGGACAGTGACCACTCGTCTTCGAATCCCCAGATTGAGTACACGACGACTTCGGATGACGATGCAGACTTTAGCCACCACCTTTTTCGCTCGTCGGGTAAGAAGGACGGCGGCGACCTGTCTTTTAATCCCTCAGGTTGACTACACGGCGGCTTTGGATGGCACTGTGGATTTTAACCGCCATCTTTTTCCGTCATCAGATAATTTGGACAGCGACCACTTGTCTTCACGGTGACCACTCGTCTTCCGATCCTCAAGTCTGAAAACGTGACGAATTTGGATGACGACGTGGATTTTAGCCATCGTATTTTTCGGCCATCAGGTAAGGTGGACAGTGGCCGCTCGTCTTCTGATCCCCCAGGTTGACTACATGGGGGCGCTCTGGATGACACCGTGGACTTTAGCTGCCACCTTTTTCAGTCAACAGGTAAGATGGACAGTGACCACTTGTCTTCGCGGTGACCGCTTGTCTTCCAGTCCTCAAGTCTGAACACAAGATGGATTTGGATGACAATGCGGACTTTAGCCGCCACATTTTTCAGTCATCGGCTAGAATGGACAGTGGTCACTCATCTCTTAATCCTCCAGGTTGACTACATGGTGGTTTTAGTTGACAACGCAGACTTCAGTCGCCAACTTTTTCAGTCATCAGGTAAGATGGATAGTGGCCACTCGTCTCCTATTCCCCTGGGTTGACTACACGGGGACTTTGGATGACAACGGGGACTTTAGCCGCCACCTTTTTCCGCCATCAGGTAAAATGGAGGGTGACCACTGGTCTCTTAATCCCCCAGGTTGAGTACCCAGTGGCTTTGGGTGACGATGTGGACTTTAGCTTTCACATTTGTCAGTCATCGGGTAAGGTGGACAGTGACCACTTGTCTTCACAGGGACCACTTGTCTTCCGATCCTCAAGTCTGAACAAATGACAAATTTGGATGACGATGTGGATTTTAGCCACCACCTTTTTCAGTCATCAGGTTAGACGGACAGTGGCCGCTCGTCTTCTTAATCCCCCAGGTCGACTACGTGGGGGTTTTGGATGACACTGTGGACTTTAGCTGCCACCTTTTTCAGTCATCAGTGAAGGTGGACAGTGACCACTTGTCTTCCGATCCTCAAGTCTGAATCCACGATGGATTTGGATGACAATGCGGACTTTAGCTGCCACATTTTTCGGTCATCGGGTAAGATCGAGGGTGGCCACTCATCTCTAAATTCCCCGGGTTGACTACATGGGGGCTTTGGATGACTATGAGGATTTCAGTCGCCAACTTTTTCAGTCATCAGGTAAGATGGAGAGTGGCCACTTGTCTGCTATTCCCCTAGGTTGACTAAACGGGGACTTCGGATGTCAACGTGGACTTTAGCCGCCACCTTTTCAGGCATCGGGTAAGATGGACAGTGGCCACCTGTCTTTGAATCCCCCAGGTCGACTATACAGCGGCTTTGGATGACAGTGCCGACTTTAGTCACCATGTTTTTCGGTCAACGGGTAAGATGGACAGTGGCCACTCGTCTCTTAATCTTCCAGGTTGACTACAAGGTGGCTTTGGATGGCAATGCAGACTTTAGCCATCACCTTTTTCAGTCATCAGGTAAAATGGACAGTGGCCACTCATCTTCTAATCCCCAGGTTGGCTTCACGGCGGCTTTGGTTGACAACGAGGACTTTACCCGCCAGCTTTTTCAGTCATCAGAGGGTAAGATGGACAGTGGCCATTTGTCTTCTAATCCCCCAGGTTGACTACACGGGGATTCCGGATGATAACGCAGACTTCGGCCACCACCTTTTTCAGCCAAAGGGTAAGATGGACAGTGGCCACTCTTCTTCTAATCCCCCGGGTTGACTACACGGGGACTTTGGATGATAATGCAGACTTTAGCCACCACCTTTTTCGGTCACCGGGTAAGATGGACGGTGGACACTCGTCTCGCAATCCCCCAGGCTGACTATACCAGGGGCGTTGGATGACGACGTAGACTTCGGCCACCATCTTTTTCAGTCACTGTGTAAGATGGCGAGTAGCCACTCATCCTCTGATCCCCCAGACTGAATGCCCGAGGGCTTTGGATAACAATGGGGACCTAAGCTACTACTTTTTTCGTGGCCAAAGAAGGTGGACGGTGGTCACTCGCCTTCTAATTCCCCAGCCTGACCACCCGAGGGCACTGGATAACAATGGGGACCTTGGCCACCACCTTTTTCAGCGTCCAGGGAATGTGGACGGCGGCCGCCACCTCGTACTTAAACTCCATGATATCGCCGCCCGGCGGTTCGGTGCTGACGGGCAGCAGCCTGGGCAGGCTCAGGGCGTTGACGACCGTGGCGGTAGTAAAGGGGATGATGTTGATGTGGGTCTCCTGGCTCAGCAGTTTCTGCTTTTCTTCCAAGGTCTTCCGTTCAGCTCTCAGGGTGAAACCCTCGTAGGTGACGTAAGAGTTGAGGGTGCAGCTCATACTCGTGAGGTGCTTGTTGGTCCAGTTCTCGATCTCGGCGCTAAGGATCACGCAGTCTCCCGGGATGAAGATGTTATGGTCCAGGGAGACTCGGAGGTAGACCAGACCCTGGCGGAAGCAGTTATAGAACAGGTTCTTGTTCGCCTCTACTAATATGGGATGCTGGAAGAGAAGGGAAGGGCAGAGTTAGTGGGGAAACCCCTTTGTTCGCCTCTTGTGTGTCGCCCTGCCCCCACCCGTTCCGTTCACCTCCTGCCTTACGCTACCGGAACAGAGGCGGCAAGAAGGAATGAGGAAGTGTGTGTGTGTGTGTGTGTGTGTCTGTGTGTGCACGCGCGCCCGCACGCACACGTGTGCGCATGCGAATCCTGCCTCCCTCAGACGGCCGACGACCCCCCCGCCGTCCCAAAACGCCACATCCCGTCCTCTACAGACGGTATCTCCTTCCCCAGAAGGCCTGGGCAGAGACCCGTTCTGGGCCACCCCAGCAGAGAGGATTCTGGGTGGGGACGGCCGCCATCGGGATGCTGGGGTGAGGAGTCTGGGATTCTCTGGCTCCTCCATCCCAGAGTTGCGGGGAAGGAGCCCCCTGAAAGCCCACCGGAAAGCAAAGGTGCTAGGGTCCGCCCCACCCCCCGCCCCATTTTCCTTTCTTCATTTCTTTCAAACTTGGGTTTACTCGGGGACCCGAAGGCCCCCATTTAAATGCTAATAGAGCTTCTCTGGGGCGGATGATGATGGAGAACACGCTCGAGGTTAAGGCCCCTTCCTCCCCTCTCGGCTCAGCCCTCTGTTTGCCACTGTCCCCGCCGCTCCTTTCCCGCCCAGACCGGGCCCCCTCCCTTTTGGCGCCAAGCCCCCAGCAGGCCTCTCAGGGCGCCAGGCCTCTCGGGCAACCAGACCTCGGGCCCGGTGGCCAATGGGAGATCTCTTAGGGGGCGCTGGGTTGGGCCCGGGAGGCTGATCCTGGCCAGCCATAGGGCAACCTCAGTTGAACCCCTCCTCCCCGCCACCCCCCCCAACCAAGGGGGCTCCCCCACCCCCCCAGCTGCCCTTCCGCCACCTCCTCCTCCTCCCGCACTGTGCTCCCTCTTTCCGCCTGAGCCAGCAATGGCCGGAAGCGGCTCTTGAACACGCCCTCGATTCCCGAGCCCGCTCTGGCCACCCGGGCCTCTCGGCTGAAGCCTCCCCAGACCTGGGCCTTGGCTGCGGAGGGGCAGGCTGGGATTGGGCTGAATGGGGAGGGGCGGACGGGACCCTCTCCCTCGAATTGGGTATCGCCCATGGGCCCTGGGCGGCGATGCGATTTGTACGGTGATTTCTGGGAGAAGGAGCCCAGGCTAGGAGGTGCGGGAGGAGGTCCCGGGTTCTCAGACCAGCTCAGCTCCCGGGCCCGCTGGGTGAAATTGGGCATGTCCCACAGGAAGCTGGGAGGCCAGAAAAATCAACAGGTTCAAGTGGGCTTTGGATCAGTTCCTGGACTAGCGGTCTGTAGTTGGTCACTGGAGGGAAAGTCAGGGACGGAGAGGGGAAAGTCAGGGATGTTGGATGGTCGCTGATGGAGGTGGAGTCCTTGAGTGGGGCTGAGCCAGGGAGGCCTTGCTCAGGGCCTTAGGTTTTCACTAAGCCTCTCTGGGCCTCGGTTTCTATCTCCGTAAAATGGGGATGATAACAATAATAGTAATAACGGTATTGATAATAATTATGGTATCTGTTAAGCGCTATGTGCTGAGCACTGTTCTGAGCGCTGGGGGTAGATACAGGGTAATCAGATTGTCTCACGTGAGGCTCACATTTTTCAATCCCCATTTTTGCAGATGAGGTAACTGAGGCACAGAGAAGTGAAGTGACTTGCCCAAGGCCACACAGCTGACAAGCGGCGGAGCAGGGATTAGAACCCCTGACCTCTGACTCCCAAGCCGGTGCTCTTTCCACTAAACTATGCTGCTTCTCTAGTAATCACTGTGGTATTTCTTAAGGGCTTACTCTGGGCCAAGCACTGTACTAGACGCTGGGATAGATACGAGATGATCAGTTCAGACGTGGTCCCAGTCCTCACCTGGGCTTCACGGGCTAAGTAGGAGCGAGGACGGCTATTGAATCCCCATTTTGCAGACAAGGGAACTGACACCCAGAGGAGTTAAGTGACTTGCCCGAGGTCACCCGGTAGGCAAGTGGCGGAGTCAGGATTAGAACCCGGGTCTCCCGACTCCCGGGCCCGTGCTCTTTCCACTAGGACAGGCTGCTTCTCTAGACCTGGGGTGCTAGTCTCAGCCTGCTGGAAGCTGGCGAACGTGGGCAAAGACCACCCATGCACTTGTCAATGTGCTGCACCCTTGCCCACCTGCTTGCTCGTGGCACTCCATGCCCCAGCGAGAAGACACCTGGAGGGGAAGAGAGAGTGAAGGGGCACTCTGCAAGACACCAGCACCATAACTGATCCCCCCCGCCCCCAGTGCGTATTTTCAGGACTGAGGCAGCGGGGCCTAGCCTTCTGAGGCCGGGCCTGGGTTCTAATCCTGACCCTGCCACTTGCCCTGCTGGGTGACCTCGGGCGAGTCACTTGACTTCTCCGTACTTCAGTCACCTCACCTGGAAAATGGGGATTCGATACCTGTTCTCCCTTCCCTGTGAGCCCCATGTGGGGCAGGGACTGTTCTGACCTGATGATCTCGTATCTACCCCAGCGTTTAATACAGTGCCTGGCAAGGAGTAAGCGCTTAACAAATGCCACTATTATTATCCATCATTCCTGACAGGAGGTTCCATCATCAACATTATCGATCTTAAACCCTGTTCGTAAATCTTGCTCAGAACCCTCTAGACTGTAAACTCCCCTTTAGACCGGAAGCTTATTGTGGGCAGGGAATCTGTCTGTTTGTTGGTATACCGTACTCTCTCTTAGTACAATAGACTAATACAGTGCTTTGCACTCAGTAATCAGTCGAATGAATGAACGAATGAATACGATATAACAGAGTCGATCACCAACTCTGTATTAAACCCCTCATTCTATCCCTAACTCACACCTCAACCCTGATTTGACCCCATCCCTAACACAAACATGAAGCCCAGCCCCGGCCCCAATCCCAGACCTACCCCTAACCCCAAATCTTCCCCTCGTCCAGCCAGCTCCCTTCCCCTCAGGCTGGCCGGCTCAGTCCTGGACGCTGGCTCAACCCGGTGGTTTGATCTGGACTGCCGGGTGGCCTTGGACATCAGGTCCTGGCTGACGAGATGAGGATCTGTGACTTGGACCCCACCAAAGTCCTTCCGTCCTGGCCCCCTGGCTTACTCTTCTATAATAATAATAACCGCGGTATTTGTTAAGCGCTCACTATGTTCCGGGCACCGTTCTAATCGCTGGGAATAATCGGGCTGGACACGGTCCCGGTCCCACACAGAGCTCACGCTCTTAATTCCCCTTTCACAGATGAGGGAACTGAGGCACAGAGAAGTCGGACAGCTTGCCCAAGGTCCCGCAGCGGACAAGTGGCGGAGCAGAGATTAGAACCCGGGTCCTTCTGACTCCCAGGCCTGTGCGCTACCCACTAGACCTCGCTGCTGATCTCCCAGAGAAGCTGTGGTCCGACGTGCTTCCACCCTAGCCCTAGCTGACTCCTGCCCTCCTCCCCCACTTCCCTTATGATCTCCAGGAGGCTGTCCAGAGCTGG
Source organism: Ornithorhynchus anatinus (assembly GCF_004115215.2). Classification (NCBI taxonomy): domain Eukaryota; kingdom Metazoa; phylum Chordata; class Mammalia; order Monotremata; family Ornithorhynchidae; genus Ornithorhynchus; species Ornithorhynchus anatinus. Next base: position 108,659,984 of record NC_041749.1, on the reverse strand, counting down.
GTGTCCTCTGTGTGCCGCCCCTCCCCCCCCCGCGCCGCCCCTGCCCCTGCCCCCCAATACCTTGTTAACAGTGTCATGGTAATACCCTGATGTTCCTTGGACAGGCAGATATTCCCTCTGTTTGGCTAAGATGTGCTCCCGGCCAGAACAGGATGTTTGAATGAAATAGAAGACGTGGCCGATCTTACTCTTGAAGGTGGAGGGGATCTTGGAAGGGAGTTGAAAGGAGAAGTCAAAGGTGTGACTGCCAGCGCCTAACCAGTTGTCTGTAAGGAAAAAACAAGCCGGCTCTGTCAGGAGACCCCCCAGCGGGTTTTGGAGGTCCTTTCTCTTTCTCATCACATGGCCACCATCATCATCTTCATCCCTCTCATCCTCAAGAGTCATCATCACCATCGTCGTCATCATTATCTTCGGGACCATTACTAGAATCATTATTGCTACATCATCGTCATCACCCTCCCCACCATCACCATCATCATCTCGGGACCAATATTATAATCATCACTGTTACGTCATCCTCCTCCTCATCACCGCCCCCACCACGGTTATTAATAAAATAGTAAGTATGGTATGTGTTAAGTGCTTACTCCGTGCCAGGTACTGTACTAAGCGCCGGGGTGCTTACAAGCAAATTGGGTCGGACACAGTCCCCGTCCCACGTAGGGCTCACGGCCTTCTAGACCGTGAAGGGAATGGGATTGTTGGGTAGGGATTGTCTCTATTTGTTGCCGTATTGTACTTTCCCGGGGCTTAGTGCACTGCTGAGCACACAGTAAGTGCTCAATAAATACGATCGAATGAATGAATCCCCGTTTTACAGACGAGGTAACCGAGGCCCAGAGAAGTCACCCAGCAGACAAACGGTGGAGCCGGGATCGGAACCCATGACCTTCTGCCTCCCAGCCTGTGCTCTATCCGCTATGCCATGCTGCTCCACAGCTGGCATTAGCATTCCCCTCACCTGCCTAATCACCTTTTTTTGATTAGAGGGCTTTTGGAGAACAGAAAGCAGTCGGAGGCAAGATCTCAGCTTTCAAGGAGTTTACGGTCCCAACCGGATGAAAGTATAAGAATTAAGAGAGAAAGAAGAGCTACCAGGAAAAAGCACTTATCCTGTTCCTACTTGACGACCGCCTCGGCCTCCTTGCTGACCCCCCCCCCCCGCCTCGGTCTGTACTTCGCTCTGTTGCCCGGATCATTTCTCCACAGAACTGTTCAGTCCGTGTTTCCCCACTCCTCAAGAACCTCCAGCGGTTGCCCATCCACCTCCGCATCAAACAGAAACTCCTTACCGCCGGCTTTAAAGCAGTCGATCGCCTCGACCCCTCCTATCTTACCTCTCCGATTTCCTACTACAACCCAACCTTCACGCTTCGCCCCTCTGATGCCAACCTGCTCAGTGTAACTCGACCTTGACCGTCTCGCCGCCGACCCCTTGCCCACGTCCCGCCCCTGGCCTGGGACGCCCTCCCCTTCCATAAGCGACAGGCGATCGCTGACTCTCCCCACCTTCGAAGCCTCACTAAAAGCACATCTTGGTTCTGCTCCCTTTATTCACCCCAGTCTCAGCTCCACGGCACGTCCGCGCGTAACTGTCATTTATTTATCTATATTATCGTCTGTCTCCCCCTCTAGACTTTAAGCTCCTCGGCGGCAGGAAATGCGCCTACCGACTCTGTTGTAGTGTACTCGCCCAAGTGCTTAGCGCAGTGCTCTGTGCACACTAACCGCTCAATAAACACCACTGATCGAATAATAACCGCGATTGGATTGAGTCTACCAAATCTACTGCATTGTCCTCTCCCGAGAGCTTAGTAATACACTGAATCGTGGCTCAGTGGAAAGAGCACGGGCTGGGGAGTCAGAGGTCATGGGTTCAAATCCCGGCTCCGCCGCTTGGCGGCTGCGTGACTTTGGGCAAGCCGCTTAACTTCCCTGTGCCTCGCTGACCTCATCTGTAAAACGGGCATTAAGACTGTGAGCCCCACGTGGGACAACCCGATCACCTCGTATCCTCCCCGGCGCTGAGAACAGTGCTTTGCACATAGTAAGCGCTTAACACATGCCATCATTATTATTATTATTATTGTTATTAAATGCACAATACACGCTACAACAAAGTTGATAGAAGCAGTCCCAGCCCTTGAGCTACTTATAGTTTAAGCTCACTGTGGGCAGGGAGTGTGTCTGTCTATTGTTACACTGTACTCTCCCGAGTGCTTAGTACCGTGCTTTGCACACAGTAAGGGCTCAATAAATACCATCGAATTGAATCTAGCCGGGGAGAAGACGGTGAAATCAATTACAGAGATGGGAAGCTGCAGAGTCTAAGGTTAATCTGGCCGGGGAGAAGATGGGAAAATCAATTACAGAGATGGGAAGCAACAGAGTCTAAGGTTATGGAAGTAAGGGCACTATCCAAGGGCTAAGGTTGGGGATGAGGATTTGAGAGCATAGGAGATGCAGAAGGGAGGGAGAATAAATAGGCTGGGAAGATGAGAGGTTAGTCAGGAAGGCTTCCTGGAGGAGATGTGAACGGCGGTCTGTCAGATATGAAGAGGAAGGGCGTTCCAGGCAGGAGGGAGGGCGTGAGCAAGGGGCAGACGGTGAGAGTTTGAGGTCGAGGTACAGTGAGTAGGTTGGCGTTAGAGGAGTGAGGTGGGCGGGCTGGGATGTAGCGGGAGAGGAGCGAGGATGGATAGGAGGGGGAGAGCTGATTCGAGTGCCTTAAAGTCCATGGTCGGGAGGAGGTGGCTGGGCGACCGGGGAAGATTTTGAGGAGTGGGGAGAGGTGTGCAGAACGATGTTTTAGAAAAACGTCGAGAGAAGCAGTGTGGCCCAGGAGACAGAGCAAGGGCCTGGGAGTCATCCCAGCTCTGCCACTTGTCTGTTGCGGGACCTTGGGCAAGTCACTTCCCTTCTCTGTGCTTCAGTTACCTCATCTGGGCAGCGAGGATTAAGACCGTGAGCCCCACGGGGGGCACGGACTGTGTCCAGCCTGATTAGCTTGCATCTACGGTGCCTGGCCCGTAGTAAATGCTCAACAAGTGCCAATTAAAAAAAAAATAAAAGATCCCGGCAGCGGGGTGAAGTATGGACAGGAGAGGAGGAGAAGCCGAAGGCAGGGAGAGGGAAGGCGATCGATGTGCGTTTACTGTCGGCTCCACTTGACCGTACGTGTCTCCCGAGGCCTGGGATCACATCTTTTTCTCCTTCACGTCTCCCGAACATTCGGTACACAGCAGACACGCGGTCGAGACCGGGAATATCAAGGCCGATAAAGAAACCTTAATCCCTCGCAGGTGAGGGGTGGGAATCCTGGGGGGCCCGAGGATCCTCCCTACTGGGGCGTTGGCCACGTTTCCCTTACCTTCGATGTCGAAGGTCTTGCTCTTGTGCACGTGGTCAGTTTTGTTGCTGCACAGAACGTCCTTGCTGTAATCCATATTTGCATTCCCTTCTACCCTCCATTCCAGGTAACTCCTCCCTACCAGTTCCACCTTCACCAATGGGTTGACCAGACTGGAGCGCAGGGTGAGTGCTACTTGCCCTTCGATGGCAGAATTGGGCAGATAGATCTCCCTTTTGGGAAATAGTAGTCGAAGAGATTTTACAATCGACATTTTGGGAGATCTATGATGGTATCTGTTTCTTCTTCACCAGCTGCATCATCAAAGGCAAGGGCACCCCGTGGCCTGGCCTATTAATGCTATAGGGGTTTTGTGATGTCATTGCTGGAACAGGGTGTGCGTTGGGTGGGGGGAAGTAAAGGAGGGGTCTCGTGGGTTCACAGAAGATGCCATTACTGTTTTGAGTCTTGGGGCCACCACTGGGATCTGAAAGCGCAGGCAGATTTTGAAATTATTCCCCCTAGTCTGCTTTTGGAGGGGGGGGAATTGGTCTCCTGGCCACGTGGAGAGTTGGTATTGCTTTACGGACCCAAGCCTAAATTT